>NW_028322965.1:0-300000 GCF_047325235.1 Durio zibethinus | reverse complement strand
AAAAAATTAAAACAAGTAAAAATGAAAGCATATGAAAAAAAAAGCAAGAAGAAGGAAATTTGTGAAGGGAAAAAGTTATTAAAAAATTACAAAGTAGAAAAAAAATAAGAAAATAAAAAAGATTCAAAAAATAAAAAAAATTGAACTTTATAAAAAATTTTTAAAATATAAATAAAAAATAAATGAAAAAATAAATTAAGAGAAAAAATTAAATAAAATAACAAAAAAGGAAAAAATAAAAATAAACAAAAACAAAAAAGTAACAAAGTAAGAAAATAATAAATTCGCGAATCAAAAAAATATATTAAGACAAAATAAATAAAAATTTCAAATATAAAATGGAAAAAACTTTTAGTTTAGAATGTACAAAGAAAAACAAAAAAAAATATAGCAAAGAGAGGACAAAGATATAAAATATGAAAGATGAAAAATAAAATAAAAGTTAATAAAAAATATAAATAAAAAAAAAAGTGACAAAAAAAGAAGTTTGAGGTTTTAAAATTATAAAGAAGAAATAAAAAAAAAAGGAAAATACAAAATACATAATAGATAACACATAAAATAAATTTTGACAAAAAAATGAGAAAAAGAAGAAAAAAATAAAAAATGAAGAGGCAAAAATATGAAAGAAAAGAAAAAGAAAAAAATTTATGGAAACTTTTAAAACAAAGGAAAAAGTGAACAAAAAAAAATGAAAGCACATAAAAAAAAGAATAAAAATTTGAAAAGGGAAAAAGTTAATGAAAAATTATAAAAATGAAATAGAAAATAACCAAGAATGATAAAAGAAAAAAAGATAGAAAAATAAAAAATTCCAAAACTTTATAAAAATTTATGAAACTATAAACAAAGAAAGAAAATAAAAAATAAAAATAGAAAATGTTAAATAAAGCACAAAAAAACAAAAATACAACAAAAAATATAAAAAGGATAAAAATTGAATAAAAATTTCAAAAATGAAACGGAATGACAAAATGAAAAAAAAAATAGTTTAAAAAATACAAAAAATTGAAAAACATATAAGACCTAACAATATAAAAAGTCAGACAAAAAATTAAAAAAGAGAAAAGTTAATGCAAAATAAAAAAAGTATGAGAATTTAAAAACGCAAATAAGAAACGAAAGGAAATTTATAGGAAAAAAAAGAAAAGCAAGAAAAGAATAAAAATGAAAAGACAAAAGATTTGCAATAAAAAATAGAAAAATAAAATATTTAAAATAACGAAGAAATTAAAACAAGTAAAAATGAAAGCATACGAAAAAAAAAGAAAGAAGAAAGAAAATTGTGAAGGGAAAAAGTTATTAAAAAATTACAAAGTAGAAAAAAATAAGAAAATAAAAAAATAAAAACAAAAAATTTTGAACTTTATAAAAATGTTTTAAAATATAAATAAAAAATAAATGAAAAATTATATAAAATACGAAAAAAGGGAAAAATAAATAAATAAATAAAGAAAAAAGATAAATAAAGCACAAAAAAACAATAAAACAATAAAAAATATAAAAAGTAAGAAAATAAAAAAGGTCAAAAATTGAATAAAAATTTCAAAAAGGAAATAGAATGACAAAAACAAAAAAAAAATAGTTTAAAAAATACAAAAAATTGAAAAACATATAAAGACCTAACAATATAAAAAGTCAGACAAAAAATTAAAAAAGAGAAAAGTTAATGCAAAATAAAAAAAAAAGTATGAGAATTTAAAAACATAAATAAGAAATGAAAGGAAATTTGTAGGAAAAAAAAAGGAAAAGCAAGAAAAGAATAAAAATTAAAAGAAAAAAGATTTGGAATAAAAAACAGAAAAATTAAAAATTTTAAAACAATTAAAAATGAAAGCATATGAAAAAAAGCAAAAAGAAGGAAAATTGTGAAGGGAAAAAGTTATTAAAAAATTACAAAGTAGAAAAAAAATAAGAAAATAAAAAAATAAAAAAAAAATTTGAACTTTATAAAATTTTTTTAAAATATAAATAAAAAATAAATTAGGGGAAAAAATAAAAATAAACGAAAAGAAAAAAGTAACAAAGTAAGAAAATAAAAAATTAGCGAATCAAAAAAATATAAAAAGACAAAATGAATAAAAATGAAAAAAACTTTTAGTTTAGAATGTACAAAGAAAAACAAAAAAAAAAATATAACGAATAGAGGACAAAGATATAAAATATGAAAGATGAAAAATAAAATAAAAGTTAATAAAAAATATAAATAAAAATAAAAGAAAGTGCACAAAAAAAGAAGTTTGAGGTTTTAAAATTATAAAGAAGAAATAAAAAAAAGTGTGAACAAAAAGATTTAACAAAAAGCAAGAAAAAAAATAAAAAAGGAAAATACAAAATACATAAAATAAATTTTGAGAAAAAAATGAGAAAAAGAAGAAAAAAATAAAAAGTGAAGAGGCAAAAATATGAAAGAAAAGAAAAAGAAAAAAATTTATAGAATATTTTAAAACAAAGGAAAAAGTGAACAAAAAAACATGAAACCACATAAAAAAAAGAAGAAAAATTTGAAAGGAGAAAAAGTTAATGAAAAATTGTAAAAATGCAATAGAAAATAACTGAGAATGATAAAAGAAAAAAAGATAGAAAAAGAAAAAATTCCAAAACTTTATAAAAATTTATGAAACTATAAACAAAGCAAGAAAATAAAAAATAAAATTAAAAAGAGAAAAAAATGAAAGCAAAAGAAAAAAGATAAATAAAGCCCAAAAAAAGAGAAAAAACAAAAATACAACAAAAAATAAAAAAGGACAAAAATTGAATAAAAATTTCAAAAATGAAATGGAATGACAAAATGAAAAAAAAAATAGTTTAAAAAATACAAAAAATTGAAAAACATATAAGGCCTAACAATATAAAAGGTCATACAAAAAATTAAAAAAGAGAAAAGTTAATGCAAAATAAAAAAAGTATGAGAATTTAAAAATACAAATAAGAAATGAAAGGAAATTTGCAGGAAGAAAAAAAGAAAAGGAAGAAAAGAATAAAAATGAAAAGACGAAAGATTTGGAATAAAAGACAGAAAAATAAAAAATTTTAAAACAACGAAAAAAGTAAAACAAGAAAAAATGAAAGTATATAAAAAAAAAAAAAAACAAGAAGAAGGAAAATTGTGGAGGGAAAAAGTTATTAAAAAATTTCAAAGTAGAAAAAAAAGTAAAAAAGTTTCAAAAAATAAGAAAAAAAATTGAACTTTATAAAAATTTCCTGAAATATAAATAAAAAATAAATGAAAAGATAAATTAAGGAAAAAAATAAAAATTAACAAAAAGAAAAAAGTAACAAAGTAAAAAAATAAAAAATTAGGGAATCACAAAATATCAAAAGACAAAATGAATAAAAATTTGAAATATAAAATGGAAAAAACTTTTAGTTTAGAATGTACAAAAAAAAAACAAAAAAAAAATATAACAAATAGAGGACAAAGATATAAAATATGAAAGATGAAAAATAAAATAAAAGTTAATAAAAAATATAAATAAAAATAAAGGAAAATGCACAAAAAAAGAAGTTTGAGGTTTTAAAATTATAAAGAAGAAATAAAAAAAAGTGCGAACAAAAAGATTTAAGAAAAAGCAAGAAAAAAATAAAAAAAGAAAATACAAAATACATAAAATAAATTTTGAAAAAAAATGAGAAAAAGAAGAAAAAATAAAAAATGAAGAGGCAAAAATATGAAAGAAAAGAAAAAGAAAAAAATTTATAGAAAATTTTAAAACAAAAGAAAAAGTGAAGAAAAATAAATGAAAGCACGTAGAAAAAAGAAGAAAAATTTGAAAGGAGAAAAAGTTAATGAAAAATTATAAAAATGCAATAGAAAATAACCAAGAATGATAAGAGAAAAAAAGTTAGAAAAATAAAAAATTCCAAAACTTTATAAAAATTTATGAAACTATAAACAAAGAAAGAAAATAAAAAACAAAAATACAACAAAAAATATAAAAAGTAAGAAAATAAAAAAGGGCAAAAATTGAATAAAAATTTCAAAATTGAAATGGAATGACAAAATGAAAAAAAATAGTTTAAAAAATACAAAAAATTGAAAAACATATTAGACCTAACAATATAAAAAGTCAGACAAAAAATTAAAAAAGAGAAAAGTTAATGCAAAATAAAAAAGTATGAGAATTTAAAAACGCAAATAAGAAATGAAAAGAAATTTGTGGGAAAAAAAATAGAATAGCAAGAAAAGAATAAAAATAAAAAGACAAAAGATTTGGAATAAAAAACAAAATAATAAAAAATTTTAAAACAACAAAAAAATTAAAACAAGTAAA
The DNA here is from genome assembly GCF_047325235.1 of Durio zibethinus. Classification (NCBI taxonomy): domain Eukaryota; kingdom Viridiplantae; phylum Streptophyta; class Magnoliopsida; order Malvales; family Malvaceae; genus Durio; species Durio zibethinus. The sequence goes on along the minus strand of NW_028322965.1, from coordinate 295,726 downwards.
AATGAAAGCATATGAAAAAAAAAGCAAGAAGAAGGAAATTTGTGAAGGGAAAAAGTTATTAAAAAATTACAAAGTAGAAAAAAAATAAGAAAATAAAAAAGATTCAAAAAATAAAAAAAATTGAACTTTATAAAAAATTTTTAAAATATAAATAAAAAATAAATGAAAAAATAAATTAAGAGAAAAAATTAAATAAAATAACAAAAAAGGAAAAAATAAAAATAAACAAAAACAAAAAAGTAACAAAGTAAGAAAATAATAAATTCGCGAATCAAAAAAATATATTAAGACAAAATAAATAAAAATTTCAAATATAAAATGGAAAAAACTTTTAGTTTAGAATGTACAAAGAAAAACAAAAAAAAATATAGCAAAGAGAGGACAAAGATATAAAATATGAAAGATGAAAAATAAAATAAAAGTTAATAAAAAATATAAATAAAAAAAAAAGTGACAAAAAAAGAAGTTTGAGGTTTTAAAATTATAAAGAAGAAATAAAAAAAAAAGGAAAATACAAAATACATAATAGATAACACATAAAATAAATTTTGACAAAAAAATGAGAAAAAGAAGAAAAAAATAAAAAATGAAGAGGCAAAAATATGAAAGAAAAGAAAAAGAAAAAAATTTATGGAAACTTTTAAAACAAAGGAAAAAGTGAACAAAAAAAAATGAAAGCACATAAAAAAAAGAATAAAAATTTGAAAAGGGAAAAAGTTAATGAAAAATTATAAAAATGAAATAGAAAATAACCAAGAATGATAAAAGAAAAAAAGATAGAAAAATAAAAAATTCCAAAACTTTATAAAAATTTATGAAACTATAAACAAAGAAAGAAAATAAAAAATAAAAATAGAAAATGTTAAATAAAGCACAAAAAAACAAAAATACAACAAAAAATATAAAAAGGATAAAAATTGAATAAAAATTTCAAAAATGAAACGGAATGACAAAATGAAAAAAAAAATAGTTTAAAAAATACAAAAAATTGAAAAACATATAAGACCTAACAATATAAAAAGTCAGACAAAAAATTAAAAAAGAGAAAAGTTAATGCAAAATAAAAAAAGTATGAGAATTTAAAAACGCAAATAAGAAACGAAAGGAAATTTATAGGAAAAAAAAGAAAAGCAAGAAAAGAATAAAAATGAAAAGACAAAAGATTTGCAATAAAAAATAGAAAAATAAAATATTTAAAATAACGAAGAAATTAAAACAAGTAAAAATGAAAGCATACGAAAAAAAAAGAAAGAAGAAAGAAAATTGTGAAGGGAAAAAGTTATTAAAAAATTACAAAGTAGAAAAAAATAAGAAAATAAAAAAATAAAAACAAAAAATTTTGAACTTTATAAAAATGTTTTAAAATATAAATAAAAAATAAATGAAAAATTATATAAAATACGAAAAAAGGGAAAAATAAATAAATAAATAAAGAAAAAAGATAAATAAAGCACAAAAAAACAATAAAACAATAAAAAATATAAAAAGTAAGAAAATAAAAAAGGTCAAAAATTGAATAAAAATTTCAAAAAGGAAATAGAATGACAAAAACAAAAAAAAAATAGTTTAAAAAATACAAAAAATTGAAAAACATATAAAGACCTAACAATATAAAAAGTCAGACAAAAAATTAAAAAAGAGAAAAGTTAATGCAAAATAAAAAAAAAAGTATGAGAATTTAAAAACATAAATAAGAAATGAAAGGAAATTTGTAGGAAAAAAAAAGGAAAAGCAAGAAAAGAATAAAAATTAAAAGAAAAAAGATTTGGAATAAAAAACAGAAAAATTAAAAATTTTAAAACAATTAAAAATGAAAGCATATGAAAAAAAGCAAAAAGAAGGAAAATTGTGAAGGGAAAAAGTTATTAAAAAATTACAAAGTAGAAAAAAAATAAGAAAATAAAAAAAAATTTTGAACTTTATAAAATTTTTTAAAATATAAATAAAAAATAAATTAGGGGAAAAAATAAAAATAAACGAAAAGAAAAAAGTAACAAAGTAAGAAAATAAAAAATTAGCGAATCAAAAAAATATAAAAAGACAAAATGAATAAAAATGAAAAAAAACTTTTAGTTTAGAATGTACAAAGAAAAACAAAAAAAAATATATAACAAATAGAGGACAAAGATATAAAATATGAAAGATGAAAAATAAAATAAAAGTTAATAAAAAATATAAATAAAAATAAAAGAAAGTGCACAAAAAAAGAAGTTTGAGGTTTTAAAATTATAAAGAAGAAATAAAAAAAAGTGTGAACAAAAAGATTTAACAAAAAGCAAGAAAAAAAATAAAAAAGGAAAATACAAAATACATAAAATAAATTTTGAGAAAAAAATGAGAAAAAGAAGAAAAAAATAAAAAGTGAAGAGGCAAAAATATGAAAGAAAAGAAAAAGAAAAAAATTTATAGAATATTTTAAAACAAAGGAAAAAGTGAACAAAAAAACATGAAACCACATAAAAAAAAGAAGAAAAATTTGAAAGGAGAAAAAGTTAATGAAAACTTGTAAAAATGCAATAGAAAATAACTGAGAATGATAAAAGAAAAAAAGATAGAAAAAGAAAAAATTCCAAAACTCTATAAAAATTTATGAAACTATAAACAAAGCAAGAAAATAAAAAATAAAATTAAAAAGAGAAAAAAATGAAAGCAAAAGAAAAAAGATAAATAAAGCCCAAAAAAAGAGAAAAAACAAAAATACAACAAAAAATAAAAAAGGACAAAAATTGAATAAAAATTTCAAAAATGAAATGGAATGACAAAATGAAAAAAAAAATAGTTTAAAAAATACAAAAAATTGAAAAACATATAAGGCCTAACAATATAAAAGGTCATACAAAAAATTAAAAAAGAGAAAAGTTAATGCAAAATAAAAAAAGTATGAGAATTTAAAAATACAAATAAGAAATGAAAGGAAATTTGCAGGAAGAAAAAAAGAAAAGGAAGAAAAGAATAAAAATGAAAAGACGAAAGATTTGGAATAAAAGACAGAAAAATAAAAAATTTTAAAACAACGAAAAAAGTAAAACAAGAAAAAATGAAAGTATATAAAAAAAAAAAAAAAACAAGAAGAAGGAAAATTGTGGAGGGAAAAAGTTATTAAAAAATTTCAAAGTAGAAAAAAAAGTAAAAAAGTTTCAAAAAATAAGAAAAAAAATTGAACTTTATAAAAATTTCCTGAAATATAAATAAAAAATAAATGAAAAGATAAATTAAGGAAAAAAATAAAAATTAACAAAAAGAAAAAAGTAACAAAGTAAAAAAATAAAAAATTAGGGAATCACAAAATATCAAAAGACAAAATGAATAAAAATTTGAAATATAAAATGGAAAAAACTTTTAGTTTAGAATGTACAAAAAAAAAACAAAAAAAAATATAACAAATAGAGGACAAAGATATAAAATATGAAAGATGAAAAATAAAATAAAAGTTAATAAAAAATATAAATAAAAATAAAGGAAAATGCACAAAAAAAGAAGTTTGAGGTTTTAAAATTATAAAGAAGAAATAAAAAAAAGTGCGAACAAAAAGATTTAAGAAAAAGCAAGAAAAAAATAAAAAAAGAAAATACAAAATACATAAAATAAATTTTGAAAAAAAATGAGAAAAAGAAGAAAAAATAAAAAATGAAGAGGCAAAAATATGAAAGAAAAGAAAAAGAAAAAAATTTACAGAAAATTTTAAAACAAAAGAAAAAGTGAAGAAAAATAAATGAAAGCACGTAGAAAAAAGAAGAAAAATTTGAAAGGAGAAAAAGTTAATGAAAAATTATAAAAATGCAATAGAAAATAACCAAGAATGATAAGAGAAAAAAAGTTAGAAAAATAAAAAATTCCAAAACTTTATAAAAATTTATGAAACTATAAACAAAGAAAGAAAATAAAAAACAAAAATACAACAAAAAATATAAAAAGTAAGAAAATAAAAAAGGGCAAAAATTGAATAAAAATTTCAAAATTGAAATGGAATGACAAAATGAAAAAAAATAGTTTAAAAAATACAAAAAATTGAAAAACATATTAGACCTAACAATATAAAAAGTCAGACAAAAAATTAAAAAAGAGAAAAGTTAATGCAAAATAAAAAAGTATGAGAATTTAAAAACGCAAATAAGAAATGAAAAGAAATTTGTGGGAAAAAAAATAGAATAGCAAGAAAAGAATAAAAATAAAAAGACAAAATAATAAAAAATTTTAAAACAACAAAAAAATTAAAACAAGTAAAAATGAAAGCATATGAAAAAAAAAGCAAGAAGAAGGAAATTTGTGAAGGGAAAAAGTTATTAAAAAATTACAAAGTAGAAAAAAAATAAGAAAATAAAAAAGATTCAAAAAATAAAAAAAATTGAACTTTATAAAAAATTTTTAAAATATAAATAAAAAATAAATGAAAAAATAAATTAAGAGAAAAAATTAAATAAAATAACAAAAAAGGAAAAAATAAAAATAAACAAAAACAAAAAAGTAACAAAGTAAGAAAATAATAAATTCGCGAATCAAAAAAATATATTAAGACAAAATAAATAAAAATTTCAAATATAAATTGGAAAAAACTTTTAGTTTAGAATGTACAAAGAAAAACAAAAAAAAATATAGCAAAGAGAGGACAAAGATATAAAATATGAAAGATGAAAAATAAAATAAAAGTTAATAAAAAATATAAATAAAAAAAAAAGTGACAAAAAAAGAAGTTTGAGGTTTTAAAATTATAAAGAAGAAATAAAAAAAAAAGGAAAATACAAAATACATAATAGATAACACATAAAATAAATTTTGACAAAAAAATGAGAAAAAGAAGAAAAAAATAAAAAATGAAGAGGCAAAAATATGAAAGAAAAGAAAAAGAAAAAAATTTATGGAAACTTTTAAAACAAAGGAAAAAGTGAACAAAAAAAAATGAAAGCACATAAAAAAAAGAATAAAAATTTGAAAAGGGAAAAAGTTAATGAAAAATTATAAAAATGCAATAGAAAATAACCAAGAATGATAAAAGAAAAAAAGATAGAAAAATAAAAAATTCCAAAACTTTATAAAAATTTATGAAACTATAAACAAAGAAAGAAAATAAAAAATAAAAATAGAAAAAGTTAAATAAAGCACAAAAAAACAAAAATACAACAAAAAATATAAAAAGGATAAAAATTGAATAAAAATTTCAAAAATGAAATGGAATGACAAAATGAAAAAAAAAATAGTTTAAAAAATACAAAAAATTGAAAAACATATAAGACCTAACAATATAAAAAGTCAGACAAAAAATTAAAAAAGAGAAAAGTTAATGCAAAATAAAAAAAGTATGAGAATTTAAAAACGCAAATAAGAAACGAAAGGAAATTTATAGGAAAAAAAAGAAAAGCAAGAAAAGAATAAAAATGAAAAGACAAAAGATTTGCAATAAAAAATAGAAAAATAAAATATTTAAAATAACGAAGAAATTAAAACAAGTAAAAATGAAAGCATACGAAAAAAAAAGAAAGAAGAAAGAAAATTGTGAAGGGAAAAAGTTATTAAAAAATTACAAAGTAGAAAAAAATAAGAAAATAAAAAAATAAAAACAAAAAATTTTGAACTTTATAAAAATGTTTTAAAATATAAATAAAAAATAAATGAAAAATTATATAAAATACGAAAAAAGGGAAAAATAAATAAATAAATAAAGAAAAAAGATAAATAAAGCACAAAAAAACAATAAAACAATAAAAAATATAAAAAGTAAGAAAATAAAAAAGGTCAAAAATTGAATAAAAATTTCAAAAAGGAAATAGAATGACAAAAACAAAAAAAAAATAGTTTAAAAAATACAAAAAATTGAAAAACATATAAAGACCTAACAATATAAAAAGTCAGACAAAAAATTAAAAAAGAGAAAAGTTAATGCAAAATAAAAAAAAAAGTATGAGAATTTAAAAACATAAATAAGAAATGAAAGGAAATTTGTAGGAAAAAAAAAGGAAAAGCAAGAAAAGAATAAAAATTAAAAGAAAAAAGATTTGGAATAAAAAACAGAAAAATTAAAAATTTTAAAACAATTAAAAATGAAAGCATATGAAAAAAAGCAAAAAGAAGGAAAATTGTGAAGGGAAAAAGTTATTAAAAAATTACAAAGTAGAAAAAAAATAAGAAAATAAAAAAAAAATTTTGAACTTTATAAAATTTTTTAAAATATAAATAAAAAATAAATTAGGGGAAAAAATAAAAATAAACGAAAAGAAAAAAGTAACAAAGTAAGAAAATAAAAAATTAGCGAATCAAAAAAATATAAAAAGACAAAATGAATAAAAATGAAAAAAAACTTTTAGTTTAGAATGTACAAAGAAAAACAAAAAAAAATATATAACAAATAGAGGACAAAGATATAAAATATGAAAGATGAAAAATAAAATAAAAGTTAATAAAAAATATAAATAAAAATAAAAGAAAGTGCACAAAAAAAGAAGTTTGAGGTTTTAAAATTATAAAGAAGAAATAAAAAAAAGTGTGAACAAAAAGATTTAACAAAAAGCAAGAAAAAAAATAAAAAAGGAAAATACAAAATACATAAAATAAATTTTGAGAAAAAAATGAGAAAAAGAAGAAAAAAATAAAAAGTGAAGAGGCAAAAATATGAAAGAAAAGAAAAAGAAAAAAATTTATAGAATATTTTAAAACAAAGGAAAAAGTGAACAAAAAAACATGAAACCACATAAAAAAAAGAAGAAAAATTTGAAAGGAGAAAAAGTTAATGAAAAATTCTAAAAATGCAATAGAAAATAACCGAGAATGATAAAAGAAAAAAAGATAGAAAAAGAAAAAATTCCAAAACTTTATAAAAATTTATGAAACTATAAACAAAGCAAGAAAATAAAAAATAAAAATAAAAAGAGAAAAAAATGAAAGCAAAAGAAAAAAGATAAATAAAGCCCAAAAAAAGAGAAAAAACAAAAATACAACAAAAAATAAAAAAAGTAAGAAAATAAAAAAGGACAAAAATTGAATAAAAATTTCAAAAATGAAATGGAATGACAAAATGAAAAAAAAAATAGTTTAAAAAATACAAAAAATTGAAAAACATATAAGGCCTAACAATATAAAAGGTCATACAAAAAATTAAAAAAGAGAAAAGTTAATGCAAAATAAAAAAAGTATGAGAATTTAAAAATGCAAATAAGAAATGAAAGGAAATTTGCAGGAAGAAAAAAAGAAAAGGAAGAAAAGAATAAAAATGAAAAGACGAAAGATTTGGAATAAAAGACAGAAAAATAAAAAATTTTAAAACAACGAAAAAAGTAAAACAAGAAAAAATGAAAGTATATGAAAAAAAAAAAAACAAGAAGAAGGAAAATTGTGGAGGGAAAAAGTTATTAAAAAATTTCAAAGTAGAAAAAAAGGTAAAAAAGATTCAAAAAATAAGAAAAAAAATTGAACTTTATAAAAATTTCCTGAAATATAAATAAAAAATAAATGAAAAGATAAATTAAGGAAAAAAATAAAAATTAACAAAAAGAAAAAAGTAACAAAGTAAGAAAATAAAAAATTAGGGAATCACAAAAATATCAAAAGACAAAATGAATAAAAATTTGAAATATAAAATGGAAAAAACTTTTAGTTTAGAATGTACAAAAAAAACAAAAAAAAAATATAACAAATAGAGGACAAAGATATAAAATATGAAAGATGAAAAATAAAATAAAAGTTAATAAAAAATATAAATAAAAATAAAGGAAAATGCACAAAAAAAGAAGTTTGAGTTTTAAAATTATAAAGAAGAAATAAAAAAAAGTGCGAACAAAAAGATTTAAGAAAAAGCAAGAAAAAAATAAAAAAAGAAAATACAAAATACATAAAAAAAATTTTGAAAAAAAATGAGAAAAAGAAGAAAAAATAAAAAATGAAGAGGAAAAAATATGAAAGAAAAGAAAAAGAAAAAAATTTATAGAAAATTTTAAAACAAAGGAAAAAGTGAAGAAAAATAAATGAAAGCACGTAGAAAAAAGAAGAAAAATTTGAAAGGAGAAAAAGTTAATGAAAAATTATAAAAATGCAATAGAAAATAACCAAGAATGATAAGAGAAAAAAAGTTAGAAAAATAAAAAATTCCAAAACTTTATAAAAATTTATGAAACTATAAACAAAGAAAGAAAATAAAAAACAAAAATACAACAAAAAATATAAAAAGTAAGAAAATAAAAAAGGGCAAAAATTGAATAAAAATTTCAAAATTGAAATGGAATGACAAAATGAAAAAAAATAGTTTAAAAAATACAAAAAATTGAAAAACATATAAGACCTAACAATATAAAAAGTCAGACAAAAAATTAAAAAAGAGAAAAGTTAATGCAAAATAAAAAAAGTATGAGAATTTAAAAACGCAAATAAGAAATGAAAAGAAATTTGTGGGAAAAAAAATAGAATAGCAAGAAAAGAATAAAAATAAAAAGACAAAAGATTTGGAATAAAAAACAAAATAATAAAAAATTTTAAAACAACAAAAAAATTAAAACAAGTAAAAATGAAAGCATATGAAAAAAAAAGCAAGAAGAAGGAAATTTGTGAAGGGAAAAAGTTATTAAAAAATTACAAAGTAGAAAAAAAATAAGAAAATAAAAAAGATTCAAAAAATAAAAAAAATTGAACTTTATAAAAATTTTTTAAAATATAAATAAAAAATAAATGAAAAAATAAATTAAGAGAAAAAAATTAAATAAAATAACAAAAAAGGAAAAAATAAAAATAAACAAAAACAAAAAAGTAACAAAGTAAGAAAATAATAAATTCGCGAATCAAAAAAATATATTAAGACAAAATGAATAAAAATTTCAAATATAAAATGGAAAAAACTTTTAGTTTAGAATGTACAAAGAAAAACAAAAAAAAATATAGCAAAGAGAGGACAAAGATATAAAATATGAAAGATGAAAAATAAAATAAAATTTAATAAAAAATATAAATAAAAATAAAAATAAGTGACAAAAAAAGAAGTTTGAGGTTTTAAAATTATAAAGAAGAAATAAAAAAAAAGGAAGATACAAAATACATAATAGATAACACATAAAATAAATTTTGACAAAAAAATGAGAAAAAGAAGAAAAAAATAAGAAATGAAGAGGCAAAAATATGAAAGAAAAGAAAAAGAAAAAAATTTATGGAAACTTTTAAAACAAAGGAAAAAGTGAACAAAAAAAAATGAAAGCACATAAAAAAAAGAATAAAAATTTGAAAAGGGAAAAAGTTAATGAAAAATTATAAAAATGCAATAGAAAATAACCAAGAATGATAAAAGAAAAAAAGATAGAAAAATAAAAAATTCCAAAACTTTATAAAAATTTATGAAACTATAAACAAAGAAAGAAAATAAAAAATAAAAATAGAAAAAGATAAATAAAGCGCAAAAAAACAAAAATACAACAAAAAATATAAAAAGGACAAAAATTGAATAAAAATTTCAAAAATGAAATGGAATGACAAAATGAAAAAAAAAATAGTTTAAAAAATACAAAAAATTGAAAAACATATAAGACCTAACAATATAAAAAGTCAGACAAAAAATTAAAAAAGAGAAAAGTTAATGCAAAATAAAAAAAGTATGAGAATTTAAAAACGCAAATAAGAAACGAAAGGAAATTTATAGGAAAAAAAAGAAAAGCAAGAAAAGAATAAAAATGAAAAGACAAAAGATTTGCAATAAAAAATAGAAAAATAAAATATTTAAAATAACGAAGAAATTAAAACAAGTAAAAATGAAAGCATACGAAAAAAAAGAAAGAAGAAAGAAAATTGTGAAGGGAAAAAGTTATTAAAAAATTACAAAGTAGAAAAAATAAGAAAATAAAAAAATAAAAACAAAAAATTTTGAACTTTATAAAAATGTTTTAAAATATAAATAAAAAATAAATGAAAAATTATATAAAATACGAAAAAAGGGAAAAATAAATAAATAAATAAAGAAAAAAGATAAATAAAGCACAAAAAAACAATAAAAAATATAAAAAGTAAGAAAATAAAAAAGGTCAAAAATTGAATAAAAATTTCAAAAAGGAAATAGAATGACAAAAACAAAAAAAAAATAGTTTAAAAAATACAAAAAATTGAAAAACATATAAAGACCTAACAATATAAAAAGTCAGACAAAAAATTAAAAAAGAGAAAAGTTAATGCAAAATAAAAAAAAAAGTATGAGAATTTAAAAACATAAATAAGAAATGAAAGGAAATTTGTAGGAAAAAAAAGGAAAAGCAAGAAAAGAATAAAAATTAAAAGAAAAAAGATTTGGAATAAAAAACAGAAAAATTAAAAATTTTAAAACAATTAAAAATGAAAGCATATGAAAAAAAGCAAAAAGAAGGAAAATTGTGAAGGGAAAAAGTTATTAAAAAATTACAAAGTAGAAAAAAAATAAGAAAATAAAAAAATAAAAAAAAAATTTGAACTTTATAAAATTTTTTTAAAATATAAATAAAAAATAAATTAGGGGAAAAAATAAAAATAAACGAAAAGAAAAAAGTAACAAAGTAAGAAAATAAAAAATTAGCGAATCAAAAAAATATAAAAAGACAAAATGAATAAAAATGAAAAAAACTTTTAGTTTAGAATGTACAAAGAAAAACAAAAAAAAAAATATAACAAATAGAGGACAAAGATATAAAATATGAAAGATGAAAAATAAAATAAAAGTTAATAAAAAATATAAATAAAAATAAAAGAAAGTGCACAAAAAAAGAAGTTTGAGGTTTTAAAATTATAAAGAAGAAATAAAAAAAAGTGTGAACAAAAAGATTTAACAAAAAGCAAGAAAAAAAATAAAAAAGGAAAATACAAAATACATAAAATAAATTTTGAGAAAAAAATGAGAAAAAGAAGAAAAAAATAAAAAGTGAAGAGGCAAAAATATGAAAGAAAAGAAAAAGAAAAAAATTTATAGAATATTTTAAAACAAAGGAAAAAGTGAACAAAAAAACATGAAACCACATAAAAAAAAGAAGAAAAATTTGAAAGGAGAAAAAGTTAATGAAAAATTGTAAAAATGCAATAGAAAATAACTGAGAATGATAAAAGAAAAAAAGATAGAAAAAGAAAAAATTCCAAAACTTTATAAAAATTTATGAAACTATAAACAAAGCAAGAAAATAAAAAATAAAATTAAAAAGAGAAAAAAATGAAAGCAAAAGAAAAAAGATAAATAAAGCCCAAAAAAAGAGAAAAAACAAAAATACAACAAAAAATAAAAAAGGACAAAAATTGAATAAAAATTTCAAAAATGAAATGGAATGACAAAATGAAAAAAAAAATAGTTTAAAAAATACAAAAAATTGAAAAACATATAAGGCCTAACAATATAAAAGGTCATACAAAAAATTAAAAAAGAGAAAAGTTAATGCAAAATAAAAAAAGTATGAGAATTTAAAAATACAAATAAGAAATGAAAGGAAATTTGCAGGAAGAAAAAAAGAAAAGGAAGAAAAGAATAAAAATGAAAAGACGAAAGATTTGGAATAAAAGACAGAAAAATAAAAAATTTTAAAACAACGAAAAAAGTAAAACAAGAAAAAATGAAAGTATATAAAAAAAAAAAAAACAAGAAGAAGGAAAATTGTGGAGGGAAAAAGTTATTAAAAAATTTCAAAGTAGAAAAAAAAGTAAAAAAGTTTCAAAAAATAAGAAAAAAAATTGAACTTTATAAAAATTTCCTGAAATATAAATAAAAAATAAATGAAAAGATAAATTAAGGAAAAAAATAAAAATTAACAAAAAGAAAAAAGTAACAAAGTAAAAAAATAAAAAATTAGGGAATCACAAAATATCAAAAGACAAAATGAATAAAAATTTGAAATATAAAATGGAAAAAACTTTTAGTTTAGAATGTACAAAAAAAAAACAAAAAAAAAATATAACAAATAGAGGACAAAGATATAAAATATGAAAGATGAAAAATAAAATAAAAGTTAATAAAAAATATAAATAAAAATAAAGGAAAATGCACAAAAAAAGAAGTTTGAGGTTTTAAAATTATAAAGAAGAAATAAAAAAAAGTGCGAACAAAAAGATTTAAGAAAAAGCAAGAAAAAAATAAAAAAAGAAAATACAAAATACATAAAATAAATTTTGAAAAAAAATGAGAAAAAGAAGAAAAAATAAAAAATGAAGAGGCAAAAATATGAAAGAAAAGAAAAAGAAAAAAATTTATAGAAAATTTTAAAACAAAAGAAAAAGTGAAGAAAAATAAATGAAAGCACGTAGAAAAAAGAAGAAAAATTTGAAAGGAGAAAAAGTTAATGAAAAATTATAAAAATGCAATAGAAAATAACCAAGAATGATAAGAGAAAAAAAGTTAGAAAAATAAAAAATTCCAAAACTTTATAAAAATTTATGAAACTATAAACAAAGAAAGAAAATAAAAAACAAAAATACAACAAAAAATATAAAAAGTAAGAAAATAAAAAAGGGCAAAAATTGAATAAAAATTTCAAAATTGAAATGGAATGACAAAATGAAAAAAAATAGTTTAAAAAATACAAAAAATTGAAAAACATATTAGACCTAACAATATAAAAAGTCAGACAAAAAATTAAAAAAGAGAAAAGTTAATGCAAAATAAAAAAGTATGAGAATTTAAAAACGCAAATAAGAAATGAAAAGAAATTTGTGGGAAAAAAAATAGAATAGCAAGAAAAGAATAAAAATAAAAAGACAAAAGATTTGGAATAAAAAACAAAATAATAAAAAATTTTAAAACAACAAAAAAATTAAAACAAGTAAAAATGAAAGCATATGAAAAAAAAAGCAAGAAGAAGGAAATTTGTGAAGGGAAAAAGTTATTAAAAAATTACAAAGTAGAAAAAAAATAAGAAAATAAAAAAGATTCAAAAAATAAAAAAAATTGAACTTTATAAAAAATTTTTAAAATATAAATAAAAAATAAATGAAAAAATAAATTAAGAGAAAAAATTAAATAAAATAACAAAAAAGGAAAAAATAAAAATAAACAAAAACAAAAAAGTAACAAAGTAAGAAAATAATAAATTCGCGAATCAAAAAAATATATTAAGACAAAATAAATAAAAATTTCAAATATAAAATGGAAAAAACTTTTAGTTTAGAATGTACAAAGAAAAACAAAAAAAAATATAGCAAAGAGAGGACAAAGATATAAAATATGAAAGATGAAAAATAAAATAAAAGTTAATAAAAAATATAAATAAAAAAAAAAGTGACAAAAAAAGAAGTTTGAGGTTTTAAAATTATAAAGAAGAAATAAAAAAAAAAGGAAAATACAAAATACATAATAGATAACACATAAAATAAATTTTGACAAAAAAATGAGAAAAAGAAGAAAAAAATAAAAAATGAAGAGGCAAAAATATGAAAGAAAAGAAAAAGAAAAAAATTTATGGAAACTTTTAAAACAAAGGAAAAAGTGAACAAAAAAAAATGAAAGCACATAAAAAAAAGAATAAAAATTTGAAAAGGGAAAAAGTTAATGAAAAATTATAAAAATGAAATAGAAAATAACCAAGAATGATAAAAGAAAAAAAGATAGAAAAATAAAAAATTCCAAAACTTTATAAAAATTTATGAAACTATAAACAAAGAAAGAAAATAAAAAATAAAAATAGAAAAAGTTAAATAAAGCACAAAAAAACAAAAATACAACAAAAAATATAAAAAGGATAAAAATTGAATAAAAATTTCAAAAATGAAACGGAATGACAAAATGAAAAAAAAAATAGTTTAAAAAATACAAAAAATTGAAAAACATATAAGACCTAACAATATAAAAAGTCAGACAAAAAATTAAAAAAGAGAAAAGTTAATGCAAAATAAAAAAAGTATGAGAATTTAAAAACGCAAATAAGAAACGAAAGGAAATTTATAGGAAAAAAAAGAAAAGCAAGAAAAGAATAAAAATGAAAAGACAAAAGATTTGCAATAAAAAATAGAAAAATAAAATATTTAAAATAACGAAGAAATTAAAACAAGTAAAAATGAAAGCATACGAAAAAAAAAGAAAGAAGAAAGAAAATTGTGAAGGGAAAAAGTTATTAAAAAATTACAAAGTAGAAAAAAATAAGAAAATAAAAAAATAAAAACAAAAAATTTTGAACTTTATAAAAATGTTTTAAAATATAAATAAAAAATAAATGAAAAATTATATAAAATACGAAAAAAGGGAAAAATAAATAAATAAATAAAGAAAAAAGATAAATAAAGCACAAAAAAACAATAAAACAATAAAAAATATAAAAAGTAAGAAAATAAAAAAGGTCAAAAATTGAATAAAAATTTCAAAAAGGAAATAGAATGACAAAAACAAAAAAAAAATAGTTTAAAAAATACAAAAAATTGAAAAACATATAAAGACCTAACAATATAAAAAGTCAGACAAAAAATTAAAAAAGAGAAAAGTTAATGCAAAATAAAAAAAAAAGTATGAGAATTTAAAAACATAAATAAGAAATGAAAGGAAATTTGTAGGAAAAAAAAAGGAAAAGCAAGAAAAGAATAAAAATTAAAAGAAAAAAGATTTGGAATAAAAAACAGAAAAATTAAAAATTTTAAAACAATTAAAAATGAAAGCATATGAAAAAAAGCAAAAAGAAGGAAAATTGTGAAGGGAAAAAGTTATTAAAAAATTACAAAGTAGAAAAAAAATAAGAAAATAAAAAAAAATTTTGAACTTTATAAAATTTTTTAAAATATAAATAAAAAATAAATTAGGGGAAAAAATAAAAATAAACGAAAAGAAAAAAGTAACAAAGTAAGAAAATAAAAAATTAGCGAATCAAAAAAATATAAAAAGACAAAATGAATAAAAATGAAAAAAAACTTTTAGTTTAGAATGTACAAAGAAAAACAAAAAAAAATATATAACAAATAGAGGACAAAGATATAAAATATGAAAGATGAAAAATAAAATAAAAGTTAATAAAAAATATAAATAAAAATAAAAGAAAGTGCACAAAAAAAGAAGTTTGAGGTTTTAAAATTATAAAGAAGAAATAAAAAAAAGTGTGAACAAAAAGATTTAACAAAAAGCAAGAAAAAAAATAAAAAAGGAAAATACAAAATACATAAAATAAATTTTGAGAAAAAAATGAGAAAAAGAAGAAAAAAATAAAAAGTGAAGAGGCAAAAATATGAAAGAAAAGAAAAAGAAAAAAATTTATAGAATATTTTAAAACAAAGGAAAAAGTGAACAAAAAAACATGAAACCACATAAAAAAAAGAAGAAAAATTTGAAAGGAGAAAAAGTTAATGAAAACTTGTAAAAATGCAATAGAAAATAACTGAGAATGATAAAAGAAAAAAAGATAGAAAAAGAAAAAATTCCAAAACTCTATAAAAATTTATGAAACTATAAACAAAGCAAGAAAATAAAAAATAAAATTAAAAAGAGAAAAAAATGAAAGCAAAAGAAAAAAGATAAATAAAGCCCAAAAAAAGAGAAAAAACAAAAATACAACAAAAAATAAAAAAGGACAAAAATTGAATAAAAATTTCAAAAATGAAATGGAATGACAAAATGAAAAAAAAAATAGTTTAAAAAATACAAAAAATTGAAAAACATATAAGGCCTAACAATATAAAAGGTCATACAAAAAATTAAAAAAGAGAAAAGTTAATGCAAAATAAAAAAAGTATGAGAATTTAAAAATACAAATAAGAAATGAAAGGAAATTTGCAGGAAGAAAAAAAGAAAAGGAAGAAAAGAATAAAAATGAAAAGACGAAAGATTTGGAATAAAAGACAGAAAAATAAAAAATTTTAAAACAACGAAAAAAGTAAAACAAGAAAAAATGAAAGTATATAAAAAAAAAAAAAAAACAAGAAGAAGGAAAATTGTGGAGGGAAAAAGTTATTAAAAAATTTCAAAGTAGAAAAAAAAGTAAAAAAGTTTCAAAAAATAAGAAAAAAAATTGAACTTTATAAAAATTTCCTGAAATATAAATAAAAAATAAATGAAAAGATAAATTAAGGAAAAAAATAAAAATTAACAAAAAGAAAAAAGTAACAAAGTAAAAAAATAAAAAATTAGGGAATCACAAAATATCAAAAGACAAAATGAATAAAAATTTGAAATATAAAATGGAAAAAACTTTTAGTTTAGAATGTACAAAAAAAAAACAAAAAAAAATATAACAAATAGAGGACAAAGATATAAAATATGAAAGATGAAAAATAAAATAAAAGTTAATAAAAAATATAAATAAAAATAAAGGAAAATGCACAAAAAAAGAAGTTTGAGGTTTTAAAATTATAAAGAAGAAATAAAAAAAAGTGCGAACAAAAAGATTTAAGAAAAAGCAAGAAAAAAATAAAAAAAGAAAATACAAAATACATAAAATAAATTTTGAAAAAAAATGAGAAAAAGAAGAAAAAATAAAAAATGAAGAGGCAAAAATATGAAAGAAAAGAAAAAGAAAAAAATTTACAGAAAATTTTAAAACAAAAGAAAAAGTGAAGAAAAATAAATGAAAGCACGTAGAAAAAAGAAGAAAAATTTGAAAGGAGAAAAAGTTAATGAAAAATTATAAAAATGCAATAGAAAATAACCAAGAATGATAAGAGAAAAAAAGTTAGAAAAATAAAAAATTCCAAAACTTTATAAAAATTTATGAAACTATAAACAAAGAAAGAAAATAAAAAACAAAAATACAACAAAAAATATAAAAAGTAAGAAAATAAAAAAGGGCAAAAATTGAATAAAAATTTCAAAATTGAAATGGAATGACAAAATGAAAAAAAATAGTTTAAAAAATACAAAAAATTGAAAAACATATTAGACCTAACAATATAAAAAGTCAGACAAAAAATTAAAAAAGAGAAAAGTTAATGCAAAATAAAAAAGTATGAGAATTTAAAAACGCAAATAAGAAATGAAAAGAAATTTGTGGGAAAAAAAATAGAATAGCAAGAAAAGAATAAAAATAAAAAGACAAAATAATAAAAAATTTTAAAACAACAAAAAAATTAAAACAAGTAAAAATGAAAGCATATGAAAAAAAAAGCAAGAAGAAGGAAATTTGTGAAGGGAAAAAGTTATTAAAAAATTACAAAGTAGAAAAAAAATAAGAAAATAAAAAAGATTCAAAAAATAAAAAAAATTGAACTTTATAAAAAATTTTTAAAATATAAATAAAAAATAAATGAAAAAATAAATTAAGAGAAAAAATTAAATAAAATAACAAAAAAGGAAAAAATAAAAATAAACAAAAACAAAAAAGTAACAAAGTAAGAAAATAATAAATTCGCGAATCAAAAAAATATATTAAGACAAAATAAATAAAAATTTCAAATATAAATTGGAAAAAACTTTTAGTTTAGAATGTACAAAGAAAAACAAAAAAAAATATAGCAAAGAGAGGACAAAGATATAAAATATGAAAGATGAAAAATAAAATAAAAGTTAATAAAAAATATAAATAAAAAAAAAAGTGACAAAAAAAGAAGTTTGAGGTTTTAAAATTATAAAGAAGAAATAAAAAAAAAAGGAAAATACAAAATACATAATAGATAACACATAAAATAAATTTTGACAAAAAAATGAGAAAAAGAAGAAAAAAATAAAAAATGAAGAGGCAAAAATATGAAAGAAAAGAAAAAGAAAAAAATTTATGGAAACTTTTAAAACAAAGGAAAAAGTGAACAAAAAAAAATGAAAGCACATAAAAAAAAGAATAAAAATTTGAAAAGGGAAAAAGTTAATGAAAAATTATAAAAATGCAATAGAAAATAACCAAGAATGATAAAAGAAAAAAAGATAGAAAAATAAAAAATTCCAAAACTTTATAAAAATTTATGAAACTATAAACAAAGAAAGAAAATAAAAAATAAAAATAGAAAAAGTTAAATAAAGCACAAAAAAACAAAAATACAACAAAAAATATAAAAAGGATAAAAATTGAATAAAAATTTCAAAAATGAAATGGAATGACAAAATGAAAAAAAAAATAGTTTAAAAAATACAAAAAATTGAAAAACATATAAGACCTAACAATATAAAAAGTCAGACAAAAAATTAAAAAAGAGAAAAGTTAATGCAAAATAAAAAAAGTATGAGAATTTAAAAACGCAAATAAGAAACGAAAGGAAATTTATAGGAAAAAAAAGAAAAGCAAGAAAAGAATAAAAATGAAAAGACAAAAGATTTGCAATAAAAAATAGAAAAATAAAATATTTAAAATAACGAAGAAATTAAAACAAGTAAAAATGAAAGCATACGAAAAAAAAAGAAAGAAGAAAGAAAATTGTGAAGGGAAAAAGTTATTAAAAAATTACAAAGTAGAAAAAAATAAGAAAATAAAAAAATAAAAACAAAAAATTTTGAACTTTATAAAAATGTTTTAAAATATAAATAAAAAATAAATGAAAAATTATATAAAATACGAAAAAAGGGAAAAATAAATAAATAAATAAAGAAAAAAGATAAATAAAGCACAAAAAAACAATAAAACAATAAAAAATATAAAAAGTAAGAAAATAAAAAAGGTCAAAAATTGAATAAAAATTTCAAAAAGGAAATAGAATGACAAAAACAAAAAAAAAATAGTTTAAAAAATACAAAAAATTGAAAAACATATAAAGACCTAACAATATAAAAAGTCAGACAAAAAATTAAAAAAGAGAAAAGTTAATGCAAAATAAAAAAAAAAGTATGAGAATTTAAAAACATAAATAAGAAATGAAAGGAAATTTGTAGGAAAAAAAAAGGAAAAGCAAGAAAAGAATAAAAATTAAAAGAAAAAAGATTTGGAATAAAAAACAGAAAAATTAAAAATTTTAAAACAATTAAAAATGAAAGCATATGAAAAAAAGCAAAAAGAAGGAAAATTGTGAAGGGAAAAAGTTATTAAAAAATTACAAAGTAGAAAAAAAATAAGAAAATAAAAAAAAAATTTTGAACTTTATAAAATTTTTTAAAATATAAATAAAAAATAAATTAGGGGAAAAAATAAAAATAAACGAAAAGAAAAAAGTAACAAAGTAAGAAAATAAAAAATTAGCGAATCAAAAAAATATAAAAAGACAAAATGAATAAAAATGAAAAAAAACTTTTAGTTTAGAATGTACAAAGAAAAACAAAAAAAAATATATAACAAATAGAGGACAAAGATATAAAATATGAAAGATGAAAAATAAAATAAAAGTTAATAAAAAATATAAATAAAAATAAAAGAAAGTGCACAAAAAAAGAAGTTTGAGGTTTTAAAATTATAAAGAAGAAATAAAAAAAAGTGTGAACAAAAAGATTTAACAAAAAGCAAGAAAAAAAATAAAAAAGGAAAATACAAAATACATAAAATAAATTTTGAGAAAAAAATGAGAAAAAGAAGAAAAAAATAAAAAGTGAAGAGGCAAAAATATGAAAGAAAAGAAAAAGAAAAAAATTTATAGAATATTTTAAAACAAAGGAAAAAGTGAACAAAAAAACATGAAACCACATAAAAAAAAGAAGAAAAATTTGAAAGGAGAAAAAGTTAATGAAAAATTCTAAAAATGCAATAGAAAATAACCGAGAATGATAAAAGAAAAAAAGATAGAAAAAGAAAAAATTCCAAAACTTTATAAAAATTTATGAAACTATAAACAAAGCAAGAAAATAAAAAATAAAAATAAAAAGAGAAAAAAATGAAAGCAAAAGAAAAAAGATAAATAAAGCCCAAAAAAAGAGAAAAAACAAAAATACAACAAAAAATAAAAAAAGTAAGAAAATAAAAAAGGACAAAAATTGAATAAAAATTTCAAAAATGAAATGGAATGACAAAATGAAAAAAAAAATAGTTTAAAAAATACAAAAAATTGAAAAACATATAAGGCCTAACAATATAAAAGGTCATACAAAAAATTAAAAAAGAGAAAAGTTAATGCAAAATAAAAAAAGTATGAGAATTTAAAAATGCAAATAAGAAATGAAAGGAAATTTGCAGGAAGAAAAAAAGAAAAGGAAGAAAAGAATAAAAATGAAAAGACGAAAGATTTGGAATAAAAGACAGAAAAATAAAAAATTTTAAAACAACGAAAAAAGTAAAACAAGAAAAAATGAAAGTATATGAAAAAAAAAAAAAACAAGAAGAAGGAAAATTGTGGAGGGAAAAAGTTATTAAAAAATTTCAAAGTAGAAAAAAAGGTAAAAAAGATTCAAAAAATAAGAAAAAAAATTGAACTTTATAAAAATTTCCTGAAATATAAATAAAAAATAAATGAAAAGATAAATTAAGGAAAAAAATAAAAATTAACAAAAAGAAAAAAGTAACAAAGTAAGAAAATAAAAAATTAGGGAATCACAAAAATATCAAAAGACAAAATGAATAAAAATTTGAAATATAAAATGGAAAAAACTTTTAGTTTAGAATGTACAAAAAAAACAAAAAAAAAATATAACAAATAGAGGACAAAGATATAAAATATGAAAGATGAAAAATAAAATAAAAGTTAATAAAAAATATAAATAAAAATAAAGGAAAATGCACAAAAAAAGAAGTTTGAGTTTTAAAATTATAAAGAAGAAATAAAAAAAAGTGCGAACAAAAAGATTTAAGAAAAAGCAAGAAAAAAATAAAAAAAGAAAATACAAAATACATAAAAAAAATTTTGAAAAAAAATGAGAAAAAGAAGAAAAAATAAAAAATGAAGAGGAAAAAATATGAAAGAAAAGAAAAAGAAAAAAATTTATAGAAAATTTTAAAACAAAGGAAAAAGTGAAGAAAAATAAATGAAAGCACGTAGAAAAAAGAAGAAAAATTTGAAAGGAGAAAAAGTTAATGAAAAATTATAAAAATGCAATAGAAAATAACCAAGAATGATAAGAGAAAAAAAGTTAGAAAAATAAAAAATTCCAAAACTTTATAAAAATTTATGAAACTATAAACAAAGAAAGAAAATAAAAAACAAAAATACAACAAAAAATATAAAAAGTAAGAAAATAAAAAAGGGCAAAAATTGAATAAAAATTTCAAAATTGAAATGGAATGACAAAATGAAAAAAAATAGTTTAAAAAATACAAAAAATTGAAAAACATATAAGACCTAACAATATAAAAAGTCAGACAAAAAATTAAAAAAGAGAAAAGTTAATGCAAAATAAAAAAAGTATGAGAATTTAAAAACGCAAATAAGAAATGAAAAGAAATTTGTGGGAAAAAAAATAGAATAGCAAGAAAAGAATAAAAATAAAAAGACAAAAGATTTGGAATAAAAAACAAAATAATAAAAAATTTTAAAACAACAAAAAAATTAAAACAAGTAAAAATGAAAGCATATGAAAAAAAAAGCAAGAAGAAGGAAATTTGTGAAGGGAAAAAGTTATTAAAAAATTACAAAGTAGAAAAAAAATAAGAAAATAAAAAAGATTCAAAAAATAAAAAAAATTGAACTTTATAAAAATTTTTTAAAATATAAATAAAAAATAAATGAAAAAATAAATTAAGAGAAAAAAATTAAATAAAATAACAAAAAAGGAAAAAATAAAAATAAACAAAAACAAAAAAGTAACAAAGTAAGAAAATAATAAATTCGCGAATCAAAAAAATATATTAAGACAAAATGAATAAAAATTTCAAATATAAAATGGAAAAAACTTTTAGTTTAGAATGTACAAAGAAAAACAAAAAAAAATATAGCAAAGAGAGGACAAAGATATAAAATATGAAAGATGAAAAATAAAATAAAATTTAATAAAAAATATAAATAAAAATAAAAATAAGTGACAAAAAAAGAAGTTTGAGGTTTTAAAATTATAAAGAAGAAATAAAAAAAAAGGAAGATACAAAATACATAATAGATAACACATAAAATAAATTTTGACAAAAAAATGAGAAAAAGAAGAAAAAAATAAGAAATGAAGAGGCAAAAATATGAAAGAAAAGAAAAAGAAAAAAATTTATGGAAACTTTTAAAACAAAGGAAAAAGTGAACAAAAAAAAATGAAAGCACATAAAAAAAAGAATAAAAATTTGAAAAGGGAAAAAGTTAATGAAAAATTATAAAAATGCAATAGAAAATAACCAAGAATGATAAAAGAAAAAAAGATAGAAAAATAAAAAATTCCAAAACTTTATAAAAATTTATGAAACTATAAACAAAGAAAGAAAATAAAAAATAAAAATAGAAAAAGATAAATAAAGCGCAAAAAAACAAAAATACAACAAAAAATATAAAAAGGACAAAAATTGAATAAAAATTTCAAAAATGAAATGGAATGACAAAATGAAAAAAAAAATAGTTTAAAAAATACAAAAAATTGAAAAACATATAAGACCTAACAATATAAAAAGTCAGACAAAAAATTAAAAAAGAGAAAAGTTAATGCAAAATAAAAAAAGTATGAGAATTTAAAAACGCAAATAAGAAACGAAAGGAAATTTATAGGAAAAAAAAGAAAAGCAAGAAAAGAATAAAAATGAAAAGACAAAAGATTTGCAATAAAAAATAGAAAAATAAAATATTTAAAATAACGAAGAAATTAAAACAAGTAAAAATGAAAGCATACGAAAAAAAAGAAAGAAGAAAGAAAATTGTGAAGGGAAAAAGTTATTAAAAAATTACAAAGTAGAAAAAATAAGAAAATAAAAAAATAAAAACAAAAAATTTTGAACTTTATAAAAATGTTTTAAAATATAAATAAAAAATAAATGAAAAATTATATAAAATACGAAAAAAGGGAAAAATAAATAAATAAATAAAGAAAAAAGATAAATAAAGCACAAAAAAACAATAAAAAATATAAAAAGTAAGAAAATAAAAAAGGTCAAAAATTGAATAAAAATTTCAAAAAGGAAATAGAATGACAAAAACAAAAAAAAAATAGTTTAAAAAATACAAAAAATTGAAAAACATATAAAGACCTAACAATATAAAAAGTCAGACAAAAAATTAAAAAAGAGAAAAGTTAATGCAAAATAAAAAAAAAAGTATGAGAATTTAAAAACATAAATAAGAAATGAAAGGAAATTTGTAGGAAAAAAAAGGAAAAGCAAGAAAAGAATAAAAATTAAAAGAAAAAAGATTTGGAATAAAAAACAGAAAAATTAAAAATTTTAAAACAATTAAAAATGAAAGCATATGAAAAAAAGCAAAAAGAAGGAAAATTGTGAAGGGAAAAAGTTATTAAAAAATTACAAAGTAGAAAAAAAATAAGAAAATAAAAAAATAAAAAAAAAATTTGAACTTTATAAAATTTTTTTAAAATATAAATAAAAAATAAATTAGGGGAAAAAATAAAAATAAACGAAAAGAAAAAAGTAACAAAGTAAGAAAATAAAAAATTAGCGAATCAAAAAAATATAAAAAGACAAAATGAATAAAAATGAAAAAAACTTTTAGTTTAGAATGTACAAAGAAAAACAAAAAAAAAATATAACAAATAGAGGACAAAGATATAAAATATGAAAGATGAAAAATAAAATAAAAGTTAATAAAAAATATAAATAAAAATAAAAGAAAGTGCACAAAAAAAGAAGTTTGAGGTTTTAAAATTATAAAGAAGAAATAAAAAAAAGTGTGAACAAAAAGATTTAACAAAAAGCAAGAAAAAAAATAAAAAAGGAAAATACAAAATACATAAAATAAATTTTGAGAAAAAAATGAGAAAAAGAAGAAAAAAATAAAAAGTGAAGAGGCAAAAATATGAAAGAAAAGAAAAAGAAAAAAATTTATAGAATATTTTAAAACAAAGGAAAAAGTGAACAAAAAAACATGAAACCACATAAAAAAAAGAAGAAAAATTTGAAAGGAGAAAAAGTTAATGAAAAATTGTAAAAATGCAATAGAAAATAACTGAGAATGATAAAAGAAAAAAAGATAGAAAAAGAAAAAATTCCAAAACTTTATAAAAATTTATGAAACTATAAACAAAGCAAGAAAATAAAAAATAAAATTAAAAAGAGAAAAAAATGAAAGCAAAAGAAAAAAGATAAATAAAGCCCAAAAAAAGAGAAAAAACAAAAATACAACAAAAAATAAAAAAGGACAAAAATTGAATAAAAATTTCAAAAATGAAATGGAATGACAAAATGAAAAAAAAAATAGTTTAAAAAATACAAAAAATTGAAAAACATATAAGGCCTAACAATATAAAAGGTCATACAAAAAATTAAAAAAGAGAAAAGTTAATGCAAAATAAAAAAAGTATGAGAATTTAAAAATACAAATAAGAAATGAAAGGAAATTTGCAGGAAGAAAAAAAGAAAAGGAAGAAAAGAATAAAAATGAAAAGACGAAAGATTTGGAATAAAAGACAGAAAAATAAAAAATTTTAAAACAACGAAAAAAGTAAAACAAGAAAAAATGAAAGTATATAAAAAAAAAAAAAAACAAGAAGAAGGAAAATTGTGGAGGGAAAAAGTTATTAAAAAATTTCAAAGTAGAAAAAAAAGTAAAAAAGTTTCAAAAAATAAGAAAAAAAATTGAACTTTATAAAAATTTCCTGAAATATAAATAAAAAATAAATGAAAAGATAAATTAAGGAAAAAAATAAAAATTAACAAAAAGAAAAAAGTAACAAAGTAAAAAAATAAAAAATTAGGGAATCACAAAATATCAAAAGACAAAATGAATAAAAATTTGAAATATAAAATGGAAAAAACTTTTAGTTTAGAATGTACAAAAAAAAAACAAAAAAAAAATATAACAAATAGAGGACAAAGATATAAAATATGAAAGATGAAAAATAAAATAAAAGTTAATAAAAAATATAAATAAAAATAAAGGAAAATGCACAAAAAAAGAAGTTTGAGGTTTTAAAATTATAAAGAAGAAATAAAAAAAAGTGCGAACAAAAAGATTTAAGAAAAAGCAAGAAAAAAATAAAAAAAGAAAATACAAAATACATAAAATAAATTTTGAAAAAAAATGAGAAAAAGAAGAAAAAATAAAAAATGAAGAGGCAAAAATATGAAAGAAAAGAAAAAGAAAAAAATTTATAGAAAATTTTAAAACAAAAGAAAAAGTGAAGAAAAATAAATGAAAGCACGTAGAAAAAAGAAGAAAAATTTGAAAGGAGAAAAAGTTAATGAAAAATTATAAAAATGCAATAGAAAATAACCAAGAATGATAAGAGAAAAAAAGTTAGAAAAATAAAAAATTCCAAAACTTTATAAAAATTTATGAAACTATAAACAAAGAAAGAAAATAAAAAACAAAAATACAACAAAAAATATAAAAAGTAAGAAAATAAAAAAGGGCAAAAATTGAATAAAAATTTCAAAATTGAAATGGAATGACAAAATGAAAAAAAATAGTTTAAAAAATACAAAAAATTGAAAAACATATTAGACCTAACAATATAAAAAGTCAGACAAAAAATTAAAAAAGAGAAAAGTTAATGCAAAATAAAAAAGTATGAGAATTTAAAAACGCAAATAAGAAATGAAAAGAAATTTGTGGGAAAAAAAATAGAATAGCAAGAAAAGAATAAAAATAAAAAGACAAAAGATTTGGAATAAAAAACAAAATAATAAAAAATTTTAAAACAACAAAAAAATTAAAACAAGTAAAAATGAAAGCATATGAAAAAAAAAGCAAGAAGAAGGAAATTTGTGAAGGGAAAAAGTTATTAAAAAATTACAAAGTAGAAAAAAAATAAGAAAATAAAAAAGATTCAAAAAATAAAAAAAATTGAACTTTATAAAAAATTTTTAAAATATAAATAAAAAATAAATGAAAAAATAAATTAAGAGAAAAAATTAAATAAAATAACAAAAAAGGAAAAAATAAAAATAAACAAAAACAAAAAAGTAACAAAGTAAGAAAATAATAAATTCGCGAATCAAAAAAATATATTAAGACAAAATAAATAAAAATTTCAAATATAAAATGGAAAAAACTTTTAGTTTAGAATGTACAAAGAAAAACAAAAAAAAATATAGCAAAGAGAGGACAAAGATATAAAATATGAAAGATGAAAAATAAAATAAAAGTTAATAAAAAATATAAATAAAAAAAAAAGTGACAAAAAAAGAAGTTTGAGGTTTTAAAATTATAAAGAAGAAATAAAAAAAAAAGGAAAATACAAAATACATAATAGATAACACATAAAATAAATTTTGACAAAAAAATGAGAAAAAGAAGAAAAAAATAAAAAATGAAGAGGCAAAAATATGAAAGAAAAGAAAAAGAAAAAAATTTATGGAAACTTTTAAAACAAAGGAAAAAGTGAACAAAAAAAAATGAAAGCACATAAAAAAAAGAATAAAAATTTGAAAAGGGAAAAAGTTAATGAAAAATTATAAAAATGAAATAGAAAATAACCAAGAATGATAAAAGAAAAAAAGATAGAAAAATAAAAAATTCCAAAACTTTATAAAAATTTATGAAACTATAAACAAAGAAAGAAAATAAAAAATAAAAATAGAAAAAGTTAAATAAAGCACAAAAAAACAAAAATACAACAAAAAATATAAAAAGGATAAAAATTGAATAAAAATTTCAAAAATGAAACGGAATGACAAAATGAAAAAAAAAATAGTTTAAAAAATACAAAAAATTGAAAAACATATAAGACCTAACAATATAAAAAGTCAGACAAAAAATTAAAAAAGAGAAAAGTTAATGCAAAATAAAAAAAGTATGAGAATTTAAAAACGCAAATAAGAAACGAAAGGAAATTTATAGGAAAAAAAAGAAAAGCAAGAAAAGAATAAAAATGAAAAGACAAAAGATTTGCAATAAAAAATAGAAAAATAAAATATTTAAAATAACGAAGAAATTAAAACAAGTAAAAATGAAAGCATACGAAAAAAAAAGAAAGAAGAAAGAAAATTGTGAAGGGAAAAAGTTATTAAAAAATTACAAAGTAGAAAAAAATAAGAAAATAAAAAAATAAAAACAAAAAATTTTGAACTTTATAAAAATGTTTTAAAATATAAATAAAAAATAAATGAAAAATTATATAAAATACGAAAAAAGGGAAAAATAAATAAATAAATAAAGAAAAAAGATAAATAAAGCACAAAAAAACAATAAAACAATAAAAAATATAAAAAGTAAGAAAATAAAAAAGGTCAAAAATTGAATAAAAATTTCAAAAAGGAAATAGAATGACAAAAACAAAAAAAAAATAGTTTAAAAAATACAAAAAATTGAAAAACATATAAAGACCTAACAATATAAAAAGTCAGACAAAAAATTAAAAAAGAGAAAAGTTAATGCAAAATAAAAAAAAAAGTATGAGAATTTAAAAACATAAATAAGAAATGAAAGGAAATTTGTAGGAAAAAAAAAGGAAAAGCAAGAAAAGAATAAAAATTAAAAGAAAAAAGATTTGGAATAAAAAACAGAAAAATTAAAAATTTTAAAACAATTAAAAATGAAAGCATATGAAAAAAAGCAAAAAGAAGGAAAATTGTGAAGGGAAAAAGTTATTAAAA
This sequence comes from Durio zibethinus, assembly GCF_047325235.1. NCBI lineage: Eukaryota > Viridiplantae > Streptophyta > Magnoliopsida > Malvales > Malvaceae > Durio > Durio zibethinus. The sequence goes on along the minus strand of NW_028322965.1, from coordinate 268,388 downwards.
AATTACAAAGTAGAAAAAAAATAAGAAAATAAAAAAATAAAAAAAAAATTTGAACTTTATAAAATTTTTTTAAAATATAAATAAAAAATAAATTAGGGGAAAAAATAAAAATAAACGAAAAGAAAAAAGTAACAAAGTAAGAAAATAAAAAATTAGCGAATCAAAAAAATATAAAAAGACAAAATGAATAAAAATGAAAAAAACTTTTAGTTTAGAATGTACAAAGAAAAACAAAAAAAAAAATATAACGAATAGAGGACAAAGATATAAAATATGAAAGATGAAAAATAAAATAAAAGTTAATAAAAAATATAAATAAAAATAAAAGAAAGTGCACAAAAAAAGAAGTTTGAGGTTTTAAAATTATAAAGAAGAAATAAAAAAAAGTGTGAACAAAAAGATTTAACAAAAAGCAAGAAAAAAAATAAAAAAGGAAAATACAAAATACATAAAATAAATTTTGAGAAAAAAATGAGAAAAAGAAGAAAAAAATAAAAAGTGAAGAGGCAAAAATATGAAAGAAAAGAAAAAGAAAAAAATTTATAGAATATTTTAAAACAAAGGAAAAAGTGAACAAAAAAACATGAAACCACATAAAAAAAAGAAGAAAAATTTGAAAGGAGAAAAAGTTAATGAAAAATTGTAAAAATGCAATAGAAAATAACTGAGAATGATAAAAGAAAAAAAGATAGAAAAAGAAAAAATTCCAAAACTTTATAAAAATTTATGAAACTATAAACAAAGCAAGAAAATAAAAAATAAAATTAAAAAGAGAAAAAAATGAAAGCAAAAGAAAAAAGATAAATAAAGCCCAAAAAAAGAGAAAAAACAAAAATACAACAAAAAATAAAAAAGGACAAAAATTGAATAAAAATTTCAAAAATGAAATGGAATGACAAAATGAAAAAAAAAATAGTTTAAAAAATACAAAAAATTGAAAAACATATAAGGCCTAACAATATAAAAGGTCATACAAAAAATTAAAAAAGAGAAAAGTTAATGCAAAATAAAAAAAGTATGAGAATTTAAAAATACAAATAAGAAATGAAAGGAAATTTGCAGGAAGAAAAAAAGAAAAGGAAGAAAAGAATAAAAATGAAAAGACGAAAGATTTGGAATAAAAGACAGAAAAATAAAAAATTTTAAAACAACGAAAAAAGTAAAACAAGAAAAAATGAAAGTATATAAAAAAAAAAAAAAACAAGAAGAAGGAAAATTGTGGAGGGAAAAAGTTATTAAAAAATTTCAAAGTAGAAAAAAAAGTAAAAAAGTTTCAAAAAATAAGAAAAAAAATTGAACTTTATAAAAATTTCCTGAAATATAAATAAAAAATAAATGAAAAGATAAATTAAGGAAAAAAATAAAAATTAACAAAAAGAAAAAAGTAACAAAGTAAAAAAATAAAAAATTAGGGAATCACAAAATATCAAAAGACAAAATGAATAAAAATTTGAAATATAAAATGGAAAAAACTTTTAGTTTAGAATGTACAAAAAAAAAACAAAAAAAAAATATAACAAATAGAGGACAAAGATATAAAATATGAAAGATGAAAAATAAAATAAAAGTTAATAAAAAATATAAATAAAAATAAAGGAAAATGCACAAAAAAAGAAGTTTGAGGTTTTAAAATTATAAAGAAGAAATAAAAAAAAGTGCGAACAAAAAGATTTAAGAAAAAGCAAGAAAAAAATAAAAAAAGAAAATACAAAATACATAAAATAAATTTTGAAAAAAAATGAGAAAAAGAAGAAAAAATAAAAAATGAAGAGGCAAAAATATGAAAGAAAAGAAAAAGAAAAAAATTTATAGAAAATTTTAAAACAAAAGAAAAAGTGAAGAAAAATAAATGAAAGCACGTAGAAAAAAGAAGAAAAATTTGAAAGGAGAAAAAGTTAATGAAAAATTATAAAAATGCAATAGAAAATAACCAAGAATGATAAGAGAAAAAAAGTTAGAAAAATAAAAAATTCCAAAACTTTATAAAAATTTATGAAACTATAAACAAAGAAAGAAAATAAAAAACAAAAATACAACAAAAAATATAAAAAGTAAGAAAATAAAAAAGGGCAAAAATTGAATAAAAATTTCAAAATTGAAATGGAATGACAAAATGAAAAAAAATAGTTTAAAAAATACAAAAAATTGAAAAACATATTAGACCTAACAATATAAAAAGTCAGACAAAAAATTAAAAAAGAGAAAAGTTAATGCAAAATAAAAAAGTATGAGAATTTAAAAACGCAAATAAGAAATGAAAAGAAATTTGTGGGAAAAAAAATAGAATAGCAAGAAAAGAATAAAAATAAAAAGACAAAAGATTTGGAATAAAAAACAAAATAATAAAAAATTTTAAAACAACAAAAAAATTAAAACAAGTAAAAATGAAAGCATATGAAAAAAAAAGCAAGAAGAAGGAAATTTGTGAAGGGAAAAAGTTATTAAAAAATTACAAAGTAGAAAAAAAATAAGAAAATAAAAAAGATTCAAAAAATAAAAAAAATTGAACTTTATAAAAAATTTTTAAAATATAAATAAAAAATAAATGAAAAAATAAATTAAGAGAAAAAATTAAATAAAATAACAAAAAAGGAAAAAATAAAAATAAACAAAAACAAAAAAGTAACAAAGTAAGAAAATAATAAATTCGCGAATCAAAAAAATATATTAAGACAAAATAAATAAAAATTTCAAATATAAAATGGAAAAAACTTTTAGTTTAGAATGTACAAAGAAAAACAAAAAAAAATATAGCAAAGAGAGGACAAAGATATAAAATATGAAAGATGAAAAATAAAATAAAAGTTAATAAAAAATATAAATAAAAAAAAAAGTGACAAAAAAAGAAGTTTGAGGTTTTAAAATTATAAAGAAGAAATAAAAAAAAAAGGAAAATACAAAATACATAATAGATAACACATAAAATAAATTTTGACAAAAAAATGAGAAAAAGAAGAAAAAAATAAAAAATGAAGAGGCAAAAATATGAAAGAAAAGAAAAAGAAAAAAATTTATGGAAACTTTTAAAACAAAGGAAAAAGTGAACAAAAAAAAATGAAAGCACATAAAAAAAAGAATAAAAATTTGAAAAGGGAAAAAGTTAATGAAAAATTATAAAAATGAAATAGAAAATAACCAAGAATGATAAAAGAAAAAAAGATAGAAAAATAAAAAATTCCAAAACTTTATAAAAATTTATGAAACTATAAACAAAGAAAGAAAATAAAAAATAAAAATAGAAAATGTTAAATAAAGCACAAAAAAACAAAAATACAACAAAAAATATAAAAAGGATAAAAATTGAATAAAAATTTCAAAAATGAAACGGAATGACAAAATGAAAAAAAAAATAGTTTAAAAAATACAAAAAATTGAAAAACATATAAGACCTAACAATATAAAAAGTCAGACAAAAAATTAAAAAAGAGAAAAGTTAATGCAAAATAAAAAAAGTATGAGAATTTAAAAACGCAAATAAGAAACGAAAGGAAATTTATAGGAAAAAAAAGAAAAGCAAGAAAAGAATAAAAATGAAAAGACAAAAGATTTGCAATAAAAAATAGAAAAATAAAATATTTAAAATAACGAAGAAATTAAAACAAGTAAAAATGAAAGCATACGAAAAAAAAAGAAAGAAGAAAGAAAATTGTGAAGGGAAAAAGTTATTAAAAAATTACAAAGTAGAAAAAAATAAGAAAATAAAAAAATAAAAACAAAAAATTTTGAACTTTATAAAAATGTTTTAAAATATAAATAAAAAATAAATGAAAAATTATATAAAATACGAAAAAAGGGAAAAATAAATAAATAAATAAAGAAAAAAGATAAATAAAGCACAAAAAAACAATAAAACAATAAAAAATATAAAAAGTAAGAAAATAAAAAAGGTCAAAAATTGAATAAAAATTTCAAAAAGGAAATAGAATGACAAAAACAAAAAAAAAATAGTTTAAAAAATACAAAAAATTGAAAAACATATAAAGACCTAACAATATAAAAAGTCAGACAAAAAATTAAAAAAGAGAAAAGTTAATGCAAAATAAAAAAAAAAGTATGAGAATTTAAAAACATAAATAAGAAATGAAAGGAAATTTGTAGGAAAAAAAAAGGAAAAGCAAGAAAAGAATAAAAATTAAAAGAAAAAAGATTTGGAATAAAAAACAGAAAAATTAAAAATTTTAAAACAATTAAAAATGAAAGCATATGAAAAAAAGCAAAAAGAAGGAAAATTGTGAAGGGAAAAAGTTATTAAAAAATTACAAAGTAGAAAAAAAATAAGAAAATAAAAAAAAATTTTGAACTTTATAAAATTTTTTAAAATATAAATAAAAAATAAATTAGGGGAAAAAATAAAAATAAACGAAAAGAAAAAAGTAACAAAGTAAGAAAATAAAAAATTAGCGAATCAAAAAAATATAAAAAGACAAAATGAATAAAAATGAAAAAAAACTTTTAGTTTAGAATGTACAAAGAAAAACAAAAAAAAATATATAACAAATAGAGGACAAAGATATAAAATATGAAAGATGAAAAATAAAATAAAAGTTAATAAAAAATATAAATAAAAATAAAAGAAAGTGCACAAAAAAAGAAGTTTGAGGTTTTAAAATTATAAAGAAGAAATAAAAAAAAGTGTGAACAAAAAGATTTAACAAAAAGCAAGAAAAAAAATAAAAAAGGAAAATACAAAATACATAAAATAAATTTTGAGAAAAAAATGAGAAAAAGAAGAAAAAAATAAAAAGTGAAGAGGCAAAAATATGAAAGAAAAGAAAAAGAAAAAAATTTATAGAATATTTTAAAACAAAGGAAAAAGTGAACAAAAAAACATGAAACCACATAAAAAAAAGAAGAAAAATTTGAAAGGAGAAAAAGTTAATGAAAACTTGTAAAAATGCAATAGAAAATAACTGAGAATGATAAAAGAAAAAAAGATAGAAAAAGAAAAAATTCCAAAACTTTATAAAAATTTATGAAACTATAAACAAAGCAAGAAAATAAAAAATAAAATTAAAAAGAGAAAAAAATGAAAGCAAAAGAAAAAAGATAAATAAAGCCCAAAAAAAGAGAAAAAACAAAAATACAACAAAAAATAAAAAAGGACAAAAATTGAATAAAAATTTCAAAAATGAAATGGAATGACAAAATGAAAAAAAAAATAGTTTAAAAAATACAAAAAATTGAAAAACATATAAGGCCTAACAATATAAAAGGTCATACAAAAAATTAAAAAAGAGAAAAGTTAATGCAAAATAAAAAAAGTATGAGAATTTAAAAATACAAATAAGAAATGAAAGGAAATTTGCAGGAAGAAAAAAAGAAAAGGAAGAAAAGAATAAAAATGAAAAGACGAAAGATTTGGAATAAAAGACAGAAAAATAAAAAATTTTAAAACAACGAAAAAAGTAAAACAAGAAAAAATGAAAGTATATAAAAAAAAAAAAAAAACAAGAAGAAGGAAAATTGTGGAGGGAAAAAGTTATTAAAAAATTTCAAAGTAGAAAAAAAAGTAAAAAAGTTTCAAAAAATAAGAAAAAAAATTGAACTTTATAAAAATTTCCTGAAATATAAATAAAAAATAAATGAAAAGATAAATTAAGGAAAAAAATAAAAATTAACAAAAAGAAAAAAGTAACAAAGTAAAAAAATAAAAAATTAGGGAATCACAAAATATCAAAAGACAAAATGAATAAAAATTTGAAATATAAAATGGAAAAAACTTTTAGTTTAGAATGTACAAAAAAAAAACAAAAAAAAATATAACAAATAGAGGACAAAGATATAAAATATGAAAGATGAAAAATAAAATAAAAGTTAATAAAAAATATAAATAAAAATAAAGGAAAATGCACAAAAAAAGAAGTTTGAGGTTTTAAAATTATAAAGAAGAAATAAAAAAAAGTGCGAACAAAAAGATTTAAGAAAAAGCAAGAAAAAAATAAAAAAAGAAAATACAAAATACATAAAATAAATTTTGAAAAAAAATGAGAAAAAGAAGAAAAAATAAAAAATGAAGAGGCAAAAATATGAAAGAAAAGAAAAAGAAAAAAATTTACAGAAAATTTTAAAACAAAAGAAAAAGTGAAGAAAAATAAATGAAAGCACGTAGAAAAAAGAAGAAAAATTTGAAAGGAGAAAAAGTTAATGAAAAATTATAAAAATGCAATAGAAAATAACCAAGAATGATAAGAGAAAAAAAGTTAGAAAAATAAAAAATTCCAAAACTTTATAAAAATTTATGAAACTATAAACAAAGAAAGAAAATAAAAAACAAAAATACAACAAAAAATATAAAAAGTAAGAAAATAAAAAAGGGCAAAAATTGAATAAAAATTTCAAAATTGAAATGGAATGACAAAATGAAAAAAAATAGTTTAAAAAATACAAAAAATTGAAAAACATATTAGACCTAACAATATAAAAAGTCAGACAAAAAATTAAAAAAGAGAAAAGTTAATGCAAAATAAAAAAGTATGAGAATTTAAAAACGCAAATAAGAAATGAAAAGAAATTTGTGGGAAAAAAAATAGAATAGCAAGAAAAGAATAAAAATAAAAAGACAAAATAATAAAAAATTTTAAAACAACAAAAAAATTAAAACAAGTAAAAATGAAAGCATATGAAAAAAAAAGCAAGAAGAAGGAAATTTGTGAAGGGAAAAAGTTATTAAAAAATTACAAAGTAGAAAAAAAATAAGAAAATAAAAAAGATTCAAAAAATAAAAAAAATTGAACTTTATAAAAAATTTTTAAAATATAAATAAAAAATAAATGAAAAAATAAATTAAGAGAAAAAATTAAATAAAATAACAAAAAAGGAAAAAATAAAAATAAACAAAAACAAAAAAGTAACAAAGTAAGAAAATAATAAATTCGCGAATCAAAAAAATATATTAAGACAAAATAAATAAAAATTTCAAATATAAATTGGAAAAAACTTTTAGTTTAGAATGTACAAAGAAAAACAAAAAAAAATATAGCAAAGAGAGGACAAAGATATAAAATATGAAAGATGAAAAATAAAATAAAAGTTAATAAAAAATATAAATAAAAAAAAAAGTGACAAAAAAAGAAGTTTGAGGTTTTAAAATTATAAAGAAGAAATAAAAAAAAAAGGAAAATACAAAATACATAATAGATAACACATAAAATAAATTTTGACAAAAAAATGAGAAAAAGAAGAAAAAAATAAAAAATGAAGAGGCAAAAATATGAAAGAAAAGAAAAAGAAAAAAATTTATGGAAACTTTTAAAACAAAGGAAAAAGTGAACAAAAAAAAATGAAAGCACATAAAAAAAAGAATAAAAATTTGAAAAGGGAAAAAGTTAATGAAAAATTATAAAAATGCAATAGAAAATAACCAAGAATGATAAAAGAAAAAAAGATAGAAAAATAAAAAATTCCAAAACTTTATAAAAATTTATGAAACTATAAACAAAGAAAGAAAATAAAAAATAAAAATAGAAAAAGTTAAATAAAGCACAAAAAAACAAAAATACAACAAAAAATATAAAAAGGATAAAAATTGAATAAAAATTTCAAAAATGAAATGGAATGACAAAATGAAAAAAAAAATAGTTTAAAAAATACAAAAAATTGAAAAACATATAAGACCTAACAATATAAAAAGTCAGACAAAAAATTAAAAAAGAGAAAAGTTAATGCAAAATAAAAAAAGTATGAGAATTTAAAAACGCAAATAAGAAACGAAAGGAAATTTATAGGAAAAAAAAGAAAAGCAAGAAAAGAATAAAAATGAAAAGACAAAAGATTTGCAATAAAAAATAGAAAAATAAAATATTTAAAATAACGAAGAAATTAAAACAAGTAAAAATGAAAGCATACGAAAAAAAAAGAAAGAAGAAAGAAAATTGTGAAGGGAAAAAGTTATTAAAAAATTACAAAGTAGAAAAAAATAAGAAAATAAAAAAATAAAAACAAAAAATTTTGAACTTTATAAAAATGTTTTAAAATATAAATAAAAAATAAATGAAAAATTATATAAAATACGAAAAAAGGGAAAAATAAATAAATAAATAAAGAAAAAAGATAAATAAAGCACAAAAAAACAATAAAACAATAAAAAATATAAAAAGTAAGAAAATAAAAAAGGTCAAAAATTGAATAAAAATTTCAAAAAGGAAATAGAATGACAAAAACAAAAAAAAAATAGTTTAAAAAATACAAAAAATTGAAAAACATATAAAGACCTAACAATATAAAAAGTCAGACAAAAAATTAAAAAAGAGAAAAGTTAATGCAAAATAAAAAAAAAAGTATGAGAATTTAAAAACATAAATAAGAAATGAAAGGAAATTTGTAGGAAAAAAAAAGGAAAAGCAAGAAAAGAATAAAAATTAAAAGAAAAAAGATTTGGAATAAAAAACAGAAAAATTAAAAATTTTAAAACAATTAAAAATGAAAGCATATGAAAAAAAGCAAAAAGAAGGAAAATTGTGAAGGGAAAAAGTTATTAAAAAATTACAAAGTAGAAAAAAAATAAGAAAATAAAAAAAAAATTTTGAACTTTATAAAATTTTTTAAAATATAAATAAAAAATAAATTAGGGGAAAAAATAAAAATAAACGAAAAGAAAAAAGTAACAAAGTAAGAAAATAAAAAATTAGCGAATCAAAAAAATATAAAAAGACAAAATGAATAAAAATGAAAAAAAACTTTTAGTTTAGAATGTACAAAGAAAAACAAAAAAAAATATATAACAAATAGAGGACAAAGATATAAAATATGAAAGATGAAAAATAAAATAAAAGTTAATAAAAAATATAAATAAAAATAAAAGAAAGTGCACAAAAAAAGAAGTTTGAGGTTTTAAAATTATAAAGAAGAAATAAAAAAAAAGTGTGAACAAAAAGATTTAACAAAAAGCAAGAAAAAAAATAAAAAAGGAAAATACAAAATACATAAAATAAATTTTGAGAAAAAAATGAGAAAAAGAAGAAAAAAATAAAAAGTGAAGAGGCAAAAATATGAAAGAAAAGAAAAAGAAAAAAATTTATAGAATATTTTAAAACAAAGGAAAAAGTGAACAAAAAAACATGAAACCACATAAAAAAAAGAAGAAAAATTTGAAAGGAGAAAAAGTTAATGAAAAATTCTAAAAATGCAATAGAAAATAACCGAGAATGATAAAAGAAAAAAAGATAGAAAAAGAAAAAATTCCAAAACTTTATAAAAATTTATGAAACTATAAACAAAGCAAGAAAATAAAAAATAAAAATAAAAAGAGAAAAAAATGAAAGCAAAAGAAAAAAGATAAATAAAGCCCAAAAAAAGAGAAAAAACAAAAATACAACAAAAAATAAAAAAAGTAAGAAAATAAAAAAGGACAAAAATTGAATAAAAATTTCAAAAATGAAATGGAATGACAAAATGAAAAAAAAAATAGTTTAAAAAATACAAAAAATTGAAAAACATATAAGGCCTAACAATATAAAAGGTCATACAAAAAATTAAAAAAGAGAAAAGTTAATGCAAAATAAAAAAAGTATGAGAATTTAAAAATGCAAATAAGAAATGAAAGGAAATTTGCAGGAAGAAAAAAAGAAAAGGAAGAAAAGAATAAAAATGAAAAGACGAAAGATTTGGAATAAAAGACAGAAAAATAAAAAATTTTAAAACAACGAAAAAAGTAAAACAAGAAAAAATGAAAGTATATGAAAAAAAAAAAAAAACAAGAAGAAGGAAAATTGTGGAGGGAAAAAGTTATTAAAAAATTTCAAAGTAGAAAAAAAGGTAAAAAAGATTCAAAAAATAAGAAAAAAAATTGAACTTTATAAAAATTTCCTGAAATATAAATAAAAAATAAATGAAAAGATAAATTAAGGAAAAAAATAAAAATTAACAAAAAGAAAAAAGTAACAAAGTAAGAAAATAAAAAATTAGGGAATCACAAAAATATCAAAAGACAAAATGAATAAAAATTTGAAATATAAAATGGAAAAAACTTTTAGTTTAGAATGTACAAAAAAAACAAAAAAAAAATATAACAAATAGAGGACAAAGATATAAAATATGAAAGATGAAAAATAAAATAAAAGTTAATAAAAAATATAAATAAAAATAAAGGAAAATGCACAAAAAAAGAAGTTTGAGTTTTAAAATTATAAAGAAGAAATAAAAAAAAGTGCGAACAAAAAGATTTAAGAAAAAGCAAGAAAAAAATAAAAATACAAAATACAAAATACATAAAATAAATTTTGAAAAAAAATGAGAAAAAGAAGAAAAAATAAAAAATGAAGAGGAAAAAATATGAAAGAAAAGAAAAAGAAAAAAATTTATAGAAAATTTTAAAACAAAGGAAAAAGTGAAGAAAAATAAATGAAAGCACGTAGAAAAAAGAAGAAAAATTTGAAAGGAGAAAAAGTTAATGAAAAATTATAAAAATGCAATAGAAAATAACCAAGAATGATAAGAGAAAAAAAGTTAGAAAAATAAAAAATTCCAAAACTTTATAAAAATTTATGAAACTATAAACAAAGAAAGAAAATAAAAAACAAAAATACAACAAAAAATATAAAAAGTAAGAAAATAAAAAAGGGCAAAAATTGAATAAAAATTTCAAAATTGAAATGGAATGACAAAATGAAAAAAAATAGTTTAAAAAATACAAAAAATTGAAAAACATATAAGACCTAACAATATAAAAAGTCAGACAAAAAATTAAAAAAGAGAAAAGTTAATGCAAAATAAAAAAAGTATGAGAATTTAAAAACGCAAATAAGAAATGAAAAGAAATTTGTGGGAAAAAAAATAGAATAGCAAGAAAAGAATAAAAATAAAAAGACAAAAGATTTGGAATAAAAAACAAAATAATAAAAAATTTTAAAACAACAAAAAAATTAAAACAAGTAAAAATGAAAGCATATGAAAAAAAAAAGCAAGAAGAAGGAAATTTGTGAAGGGAAAAAGTTATTAAAAAATTACAAAGTAGAAAAAAAATAAGAAAATAAAAAAGATTCAAAAAATAAAAAAAATTGAACTTTATAAAAAATTTTTAAAATATAAATAAAAAATAAATGAAAAAATAAATTAAGAGAAAAAAATTAAATAAAATAACAAAAAAGGAAAAAATAAAAATAAACAAAAACAAAAAAGTAACAAAGTAAGAAAATAATAAATTCGCGAATCAAAAAAATATATTAAGACAAAATGAATAAAAATTTCAAATATAAAATGGAAAAAACTTTTAGTTTAGAATGTACAAAGAAAAACAAAAAAAAATATAGCAAAGAGAGGACAAAGATATAAAATATGAAAGATGAAAAATAAAATAAAATTTAATAAAAAATATAAATAAAAATAAAAATAAGTGACAAAAAAAGAAGTTTGAGGTTTTAAAATTATAAAGAAGAAATAAAAAAAAAGGAAGATACAAAATACATAATAGATAACACATAAAATAAATTTTGACAAAAAAATGAGAAAAAGAAGAAAAAAATAAGAAATCAAGAGGCAAAAATATGAAAGAAAAGAAAAAGAAAAAAATTTATGGAAACTTTTAAAACAAAGGAAAAAGTGAACAAAAAAAAATGAAAGCACATAAAAAAAAGAATAAAAATTTGAAAAGGGAAAAAGTTAATGAAAAATTATAAAAATGCAATAGAAAATAACCAAGAATGATAAAAGAAAAAAAGATAGAAAAATAAAAAATTCCAAAACTTTATAAAAATTTATGAAACTATAAACAAAGAAAGAAAATAAAAAATAAAAATAGAAAAAGATAAATAAAGCGCAAAAAAACAAAAATACAACAAAAAATATAAAAAGGACAAAAATTGAATAAAAATTTCAAAAATGAAATGGAATGACAAAATGAAAAAAAAAATAGTTTAAAAAATACAAAAAATTGAAAAACATATAAGACCTAACAATATAAAAAGTCAGACAAAAAATTAAAAAAGAGAAAAGTTAATGCAAAATAAAAAAAGTATGAGAATTTAAAAACGCAAATAAGAAACGAAAGGAAATTTATAGGAAAAAAAAGAAAAGCAAGAAAAGAATAAAAATGAAAAGACAAAAGATTTGCAATAAAAAATAGAAAAATAAAATATTTAAAATAACGAAGAAATTAAAACAAGTAAAAATGAAAGCATACGAAAAAAAAGAAAGAAGAAAGAAAATTGTGAAGGGAAAAAGTTATTAAAAAATTACAAAGTAGAAAAAATAAGAAAATAAAAAAATAAAAACAAAAAATTTTGAACTTTATAAAAATGTTTTAAAATATAAATAAAAAATAAATGAAAAATTATATAAAATACGAAAAAAGGGAAAAATAAATAAATAAATAAAGAAAAAAGATAAATAAAGCACAAAAAAACAATAAAAAATATAAAAAGTAAGAAAATAAAAAAGGTCAAAAATTGAATAAAAATTTCAAAAAGGAAATAGAATGACAAAAACAAAAAAAAAATAGTTTAAAAAATACAAAAAATTGAAAAACATATAAAGACCTAACAATATAAAAAGTCAGACAAAAAATTAAAAAAGAGAAAAGTTAATGCAAAATAAAAAAAAAAGTATGAGAATTTAAAAACATAAATAAGAAATGAAAGGAAATTTGTAGGAAAAAAAAGGAAAAGCAAGAAAAGAATAAAAATTAAAAGAAAAAAGATTTGGAATAAAAAACAGAAAAATTAAAAATTTTAAAACAATTAAAAATGAAAGCATATGAAAAAAAGCAAAAAGAAGGAAAATTGTGAAGGGAAAAAGTTATTAAAAAATTACAAAGTAGAAAAAAAATAAGAAAATAAAAAAATAAAAAAAAAATTTGAACTTTATAAAATTTTTTTAAAATATAAATAAAAAATAAATTAGGGGAAAAAATAAAAATAAACGAAAAGAAAAAAGTAACAAAGTAAGAAAATAAAAAATTAGCGAATCAAAAAAATATAAAAAGACAAAATGAATAAAAATGAAAAAAACTTTTAGTTTAGAATGTACAAAGAAAAACAAAAAAAAAAATATAACAAATAGAGGACAAAGATATAAAATATGAAAGATGAAAAATAAAATAAAAGTTAATAAAAAATATAAATAAAAATAAAAGAAAGTGCACAAAAAAAGAAGTTTGAGGTTTTAAAATTATAAAGAAGAAATAAAAAAAAGTGTGAACAAAAAGATTTAACAAAAAGCAAGAAAAAAAATAAAAAAGGAAAATACAAAATACATAAAATAAATTTTGAGAAAAAAATGAGAAAAAGAAGAAAAAAATAAAAAGTGAAGAGGCAAAAATATGAAAGAAAAGAAAAAGAAAAAAATTTATAGAATATTTTAAAACAAAGGAAAAAGTGAACAAAAAAACATGAAACCACATAAAAAAAAGAAGAAAAATTTGAAAGGAGAAAAAGTTAATGAAAAATTGTAAAAATGCAATAGAAAATAACTGAGAATGATAAAAGAAAAAAAGATAGAAAAAGAAAAAATTCCAAAACTTTATAAAAATTTATGAAACTATAAACAAAGCAAGAAAATAAAAAATAAAATTAAAAAGAGAAAAAAATGAAAGCAAAAGAAAAAAGATAAATAAAGCCCAAAAAAAGAGAAAAAACAAAAATACAACAAAAAATAAAAAAGGACAAAAATTGAATAAAAATTTCAAAAATGAAATGGAATGACAAAATGAAAAAAAAAATAGTTTAAAAAATACAAAAAATTGAAAAACATATAAGGCCTAACAATATAAAAGGTCATACAAAAAATTAAAAAAGAGAAAAGTTAATGCAAAATAAAAAAAGTATGAGAATTTAAAAATACAAATAAGAAATGAAAGGAAATTTGCAGGAAGAAAAAAAGAAAAGGAAGAAAAGAATAAAAATGAAAAGACGAAAGATTTGGAATAAAAGACAGAAAAATAAAAAATTTTAAAACAACGAAAAAAGTAAAACAAGAAAAAATGAAAGTATATAAAAAAAAAAAAAAACAAGAAGAAGGAAAATTGTGGAGGGAAAAAGTTATTAAAAAATTTCAAAGTAGAAAAAAAAGTAAAAAAGTTTCAAAAAATAAGAAAAAAAATTGAACTTTATAAAAATTTCCTGAAATATAAATAAAAAATAAATGAAAAGATAAATTAAGGAAAAAAATAAAAATTAACAAAAAGAAAAAAGTAACAAAGTAAAAAAATAAAAAATTAGGGAATCACAAAATATCAAAAGACAAAATGAATAAAAATTTGAAATATAAAATGGAAAAAACTTTTAGTTTAGAATGTACAAAAAAAAAACAAAAAAAAAATATAACAAATAGAGGACAAAGATATAAAATATGAAAGATGAAAAATAAAATAAAAGTTAATAAAAAATATAAATAAAAATAAAGGAAAATGCACAAAAAAAGAAGTTTGAGGTTTTAAAATTATAAAGAAGAAATAAAAAAAAGTGCGAACAAAAAGATTTAAGAAAAAGCAAGAAAAAAATAAAAATACAAAATACAAAATACATAAAATAAATTTTGAAAAAAAATGAGAAAAAGAAGAAAAAATAAAAAATGAAGAGGCAAAAATATGAAAGAAAAGAAAAAGAAAAAAATTTATAGAAAATTTTAAAACAAAAGAAAAAGTGAAGAAAAATAAATGAAAGCACGTAGAAAAAAGAAGAAAAATTTGAAAGGAGAAAAAGTTAATGAAAAATTATAAAAATGCAATAGAAAATAACCAAGAATGATAAGAGAAAAAAAGTTAGAAAAATAAAAAATTCCAAAACTTTATAAAAATTTATGAAACTATAAACAAAGAAAGAAAATAAAAAACAAAAATACAACAAAAAATATAAAAAGTAAGAAAATAAAAATGGGCAAAAATTGAATAAAAATTTCAAAATTGAAATGGAATGACAAAATGAAAAAAAATAGTTTAAAAAATACAAAAAATTGAAAAACATATTAGACCTAACAATATAAAAAGTCAGACAAAAAATTAAAAAAGAGAAAAGTTAATGCAAAATAAAAAAGTATGAGAATTTAAAAACGCAAATAAGAAATGAAAAGAAATTTGTGGGAAAAAAAATAGAATAGCAAGAAAAGAATAAAAATAAAAAGACAAAAGATTTGGAATAAAAAACAAAATAATAAAAAATTTTAAAACAACAAAAAAATTAAAACAAGTAAAAATGAAAGCATATGAAAAAAAAAGCAAGAAGAAGGAAATTTGTGAAGGGAAAAAGTTATTAAAAAATTACAAAGTAGAAAAAAAATAAGAAAATAAAAAAGATTCAAAAAATAAAAAAAATTGAACTTTATAAAAAATTTTTAAAATATAAATAAAAAATAAATGAAAAAATAAATTAAGAGAAAAAATTAAATAAAATAACAAAAAAGGAAAAAATAAAAATAAACAAAAACAAAAAAGTAACAAAGTAAGAAAATAATAAATTCGCGAATCAAAAAAATATATTAAGACAAAATAAATAAAAATTTCAAATATAAAATGGAAAAAACTTTTAGTTTAGAATGTACAAAGAAAAACAAAAAAAAATATAGCAAAGAGAGGACAAAGATATAAAATATGAAAGATGAAAAATAAAATAAAAGTTAATAAAAAATATAAATAAAAAAAAAAAGTGACAAAAAAAGAAGTTTGAGGTTTTAAAATTATAAAGAAGAAATAAAAAAAAAAGGAAAATACAAAATACATAATAGATAACACATAAAATAAATTTTGACAAAAAAATGAGAAAAAGAAGAAAAAAATAAAAAATGAAGAGGCAAAAATATGAAAGAAAAGAAAAAGAAAAAAATTTATGGAAACTTTTAAAACAAAGGAAAAAGTGAACAAAAAAAAATGAAAGCACATAAAAAAAAGAATAAAAATTTGAAAAGGGAAAAAGTTAATGAAAAATTATAAAAATGAAATAGAAAATAACCAAGAATGATAAAAGAAAAAAAGATAGAAAAATAAAAAATTCCAAAACTTTATAAAAATTTATGAAACTATAAACAAAGAAAGAAAATAAAAAATAAAAATAGAAAAAGTTAAATAAAGCACAAAAAAACAAAAATACAACAAAAAATATAAAAAGGATAAAAATTGAATAAAAATTTCAAAAATGAAATGGAATGACAAAATGAAAAAAAAAATAGTTTAAAAAATACAAAAAATTGAAAAACATATAAGACCTAACAATATAAAAAGTCAGACAAAAAATTAAAAAAGAGAAAAGTTAATGCAAAATAAAAAAAGTATGAGAATTTAAAAACGCAAATAAGAAACGAAAGGAAATTTATAGGAAAAAAAAGAAAAGCAAGAAAAGAATAAAAATGAAAAGACAAAAGATTTGCAATAAAAAATAGAAAAATAAAATATTTAAAATAACGAAGAAATTAAAACAAGTAAAAATGAAAGCATACGAAAAAAAAAGAAAGAAGAAAGAAAATTGTGAAGGGAAAAAGTTATTAAAAAATTACAAAGTAGAAAAAAATAAGAAAATAAAAAAATAAAAACAAAAAATTTTGAACTTTATAAAAATGTTTTAAAATATAAATAAAAAATAAATGAAAAATTATATAAAATACGAAAAAAGGGAAAAATAAATAAATAAATAAAGAAAAAAGATAAATAAAGCACAAAAAAACAATAAAACAATAAAAAATATAAAAAGTAAGAAAATAAAAAAGGTCAAAAATTGAATAAAAATTTCAAAAAGGAAATAGAATGACAAAAACAAAAAAAAAATAGTTTAAAAAATACAAAAAATTGAAAAACATATAAAGACCTAACAATATAAAAAGTCAGACAAAAAATTAAAAAAGAGAAAAGTTAATGCAAAATAAAAAAAAAAGTATGAGAATTTAAAAACATAAATAAGAAATGAAAGGAAATTTGTAGGAAAAAAAAAGGAAAAGCAAGAAAAGAATAAAAATTAAAAGAAAAAAGATTTGGAATAAAAAACAGAAAAATTAAAAATTTTAAAACAATTAAAAATGAAAGCATATGAAAAAAAGCAAAAAGAAGGAAAATTGTGAAGGGAAAAAGTTATTAAAAAATTACAAAGTAGAAAAAAAATAAGAAAATAAAAAAAAATTTTGAACTTTATAAAATTTTTTAAAATATAAATAAAAAATAAATTAGGGGAAAAAATAAAAATAAACGAAAAGAAAAAAGTAACAAAGTAAGAAAATAAAAAATTAGCGAATCAAAAAAATATAAAAAGACAAAATGAATAAAAATGAAAAAAAACTTTTAGTTTAGAATGTACAAAGAAAAACAAAAAAAAATATATAACAAATAGAGGACAAAGATATAAAATATGAAAGATGAAAAATAAAATAAAAGTTAATAAAAAATATAAATAAAAATAAAAGAAAGTGCACAAAAAAAGAAGTTTGAGGTTTTAAAATTATAAAGAAGAAATAAAAAAAAGTGTGAACAAAAAGATTTAACAAAAAGCAAGAAAAAAAATAAAAAAGGAAAATACAAAATACATAAAATAAATTTTGAGAAAAAAATGAGAAAAAGAAGAAAAAAATAAAAAGTGAAGAGGCAAAAATATGAAAGAAAAGAAAAAGAAAAAAATTTATAGAATATTTTAAAACAAAGGAAAAAGTGAACAAAAAAACATGAAACCACATAAAAAAAAGAAGAAAAATTTGAAAGGAGAAAAAGTTAATGAAAAATTCTAAAAATGCAATAGAAAATAACCGAGAATGATAAAAGAAAAAAAGATAGAAAAAGAAAAAATTCCAAAACTTTATAAAAATTTATGAAACTATAAACAAAGCAAGAAAATAAAAAATAAAAATAAAAAGAGAAAAAAATGAAAGCAAAAGAAAAAAGATAAATAAAGCCCAAAAAAAGAGAAAAAACAAAAATACAACAAAAAATAAAAAAAGTAAGAAAATAAAAAAGGACAAAAATTGAATAAAAATTTCAAAAATGAAATGGAATGACAAAATGAAAAAAAAAATAGTTTAAAAAATACAAAAAATTGAAAAACATATAAGGCCTAACAATATAAAAGGTCATACAAAAAATTAAAAAAGAGAAAAGTTAATGCAAAATAAAAAAAGTATGAGAATTTAAAAATGCAAATAAGAAATGAAAGGAAATTTGCAGGAAGAAAAAAAGAAAAGGAAGAAAAGAATAAAAATGAAAAGACGAAAGATTTGGAATAAAAGACAGAAAAATAAAAAATTTTAAAACAACGAAAAAAGTAAAACAAGAAAAAATGAAAGTATATGAAAAAAAAAAAAAACAAGAAGAAGGAAAATTGTGGAGGGAAAAAGTTATTAAAAAATTTCAAAGTAGAAAAAAAGGTAAAAAAGATTCAAAAAATAAGAAAAAAAATTGAACTTTATAAAAATTTCCTGAAATATAAATAAAAAATAAATGAAAAGATAAATTAAGGAAAAAAATAAAAATTAACAAAAAGAAAAAAGTAACAAAGTAAGAAAATAAAAAATTAGGGAATCACAAAAATATCAAAAGACAAAATGAATAAAAATTTGAAATATAAAATGGAAAAAACTTTTAGTTTAGAATGTACAAAAAAAACAAAAAAAAAATATAACAAATAGAGGACAAAGATATAAAATATGAAAGATGAAAAATAAAATAAAAGTTAATAAAAAATATAAATAAAAATAAAGGAAAATGCACAAAAAAAGAAGTTTGAGTTTTAAAATTATAAAGAAGAAATAAAAAAAAGTGCGAACAAAAAGATTTAAGAAAAAGCAAGAAAAAAATAAAAATACAAAATACAAAATACATAAAATAAATTTTGAAAAAAAATGAGAAAAAGAAGAAAAAATAAAAAATGAAGAGGAAAAAATATGAAAGAAAAGAAAAAGAAAAAAATTTATAGAAAATTTTAAAACAAAGGAAAAAGTGAAGAAAAATAAATGAAAGCACGTAGAAAAAAGAAGAAAAATTTGAAAGGAGAAAAAGTTAATGAAAAATTATAAAAATGCAATAGAAAATAACCAAGAATGATAAGAGAAAAAAAGTTAGAAAAATAAAAAATTCCAAAACTTTATAAAAATTTATGAAACTATAAACAAAGAAAGAAAATAAAAAACAAAAATACAACAAAAAATATAAAAAGTAAGAAAATAAAAAAGGGCAAAAATTGAATAAAAATTTCAAAATTGAAATGGAATGACAAAATGAAAAAAAATAGTTTAAAAAATACAAAAAATTGAAAAACATATAAGACCTAACAATATAAAAAGTCAGACAAAAAATTAAAAAAGAGAAAAGTTAATGCAAAATAAAAAAAGTATGAGAATTTAAAAACGCAAATAAGAAATGAAAAGAAATTTGTGGGAAAAAAAATAGAATAGCAAGAAAAGAATAAAAATAAAAAGACAAAAGATTTGGAATAAAAAACAAAATAATAAAAAATTTTAAAACAACAAAAAAATTAAAACAAGTAAAAATGAAAGCATATGAAAAAAAAAAGCAAGAAGAAGGAAATTTGTGAAGGGAAAAAGTTATTAAAAAATTACAAAGTAGAAAAAAAATAAGAAAATAAAAAAGATTCAAAAAATAAAAAAAATTGAACTTTATAAAAAATTTTTAAAATATAAATAAAAAATAAATGAAAAAATAAATTAAGAGAAAAAAATTAAATAAAATAACAAAAAAGGAAAAAATAAAAATAAACAAAAACAAAAAAGTAACAAAGTAAGAAAATAATAAATTCGCGAATCAAAAAAATATATTAAGACAAAATGAATAAAAATTTCAAATATAAAATGGAAAAAACTTTTAGTTTAGAATGTACAAAGAAAAACAAAAAAAAATATAGCAAAGAGAGGACAAAGATATAAAATATGAAAGATGAAAAATAAAATAAAATTTAATAAAAAATATAAATAAAAATAAAAATAAGTGACAAAAAAAGAAGTTTGAGGTTTTAAAATTATAAAGAAGAAATAAAAAAAAAGGAAGATACAAAATACATAATAGATAACACATAAAATAAATTTTGACAAAAAAATGAGAAAAAGAAGAAAAAAATAAGAAATCAAGAGGCAAAAATATGAAAGAAAAGAAAAAGAAAAAAATTTATGGAAACTTTTAAAACAAAGGAAAAAGTGAACAAAAAAAAATGAAAGCACATAAAAAAAAGAATAAAAATTTGAAAAGGGAAAAAGTTAATGAAAAATTATAAAAATGCAATAGAAAATAACCAAGAATGATAAAAGAAAAAAAGATAGAAAAATAAAAAATTCCAAAACTTTATAAAAATTTATGAAACTATAAACAAAGAAAGAAAATAAAAAATAAAAATAGAAAAAGATAAATAAAGCGCAAAAAAACAAAAATACAACAAAAAATATAAAAAGGACAAAAATTGAATAAAAATTTCAAAAATGAAATGGAATGACAAAATGAAAAAAAAAATAGTTTAAAAAATACAAAAAATTGAAAAACATATAAGACCTAACAATATAAAAAGTCAGACAAAAAATTAAAAAAGAGAAAAGTTAATGCAAAATAAAAAAAGTATGAGAATTTAAAAACGCAAATAAGAAACGAAAGGAAATTTATAGGAAAAAAAAGAAAAGCAAGAAAAGAATAAAAATGAAAAGACAAAAGATTTGCAATAAAAAATAGAAAAATAAAATATTTAAAATAACGAAGAAATTAAAACAAGTAAAAATGAAAGCATACGAAAAAAAAGAAAGAAGAAAGAAAATTGTGAAGGGAAAAAGTTATTAAAAAATTACAAAGTAGAAAAAATAAGAAAATAAAAAAATAAAAACAAAAAATTTTGAACTTTATAAAAATGTTTTAAAATATAAATAAAAAATAAATGAAAAATTATATAAAATACGAAAAAAGGGAAAAATAAATAAATAAATAAAGAAAAAAGATAAATAAAGCACAAAAAAACAATAAAAAATATAAAAAGTAAGAAAATAAAAAAGGTCAAAAATTGAATAAAAATTTCAAAAAGGAAATAGAATGACAAAAACAAAAAAAAAATAGTTTAAAAAATACAAAAAATTGAAAAACATATAAAGACCTAACAATATAAAAAGTCAGACAAAAAATTAAAAAAGAGAAAAGTTAATGCAAAATAAAAAAAAAAGTATGAGAATTTAAAAACATAAATAAGAAATGAAAGGAAATTTGTAGGAAAAAAAAGGAAAAGCAAGAAAAGAATAAAAATTAAAAGAAAAAAGATTTGGAATAAAAAACAGAAAAATTAAAAATTTTAAAACAATTAAAAATGAAAGCATATGAAAAAAAGCAAAAAGAAGGAAAATTGTGAAGGGAAAAAGTTATTAAAAAATTACAAAGTAGAAAAAAAATAAGAAAATAAAAAAATAAAAAAAAAATTTGAACTTTATAAAATTTTTTTAAAATATAAATAAAAAATAAATTAGGGGAAAAAATAAAAATAAACGAAAAGAAAAAAGTAACAAAGTAAGAAAATAAAAAATTAGCGAATCAAAAAAATATAAAAAGACAAAATGAATAAAAATGAAAAAAACTTTTAGTTTAGAATGTACAAAGAAAAACAAAAAAAAAAATATAACAAATAGAGGACAAAGATATAAAATATGAAAGATGAAAAATAAAATAAAAGTTAATAAAAAATATAAATAAAAATAAAAGAAAGTGCACAAAAAAAGAAGTTTGAGGTTTTAAAATTATAAAGAAGAAATAAAAAAAAGTGTGAACAAAAAGATTTAACAAAAAGCAAGAAAAAAAATAAAAAAGGAAAATACAAAATACATAAAATAAATTTTGAGAAAAAAATGAGAAAAAGAAGAAAAAAATAAAAAGTGAAGAGGCAAAAATATGAAAGAAAAGAAAAAGAAAAAAATTTATAGAATATTTTAAAACAAAGGAAAAAGTGAACAAAAAAACATGAAACCACATAAAAAAAAGAAGAAAAATTTGAAAGGAGAAAAAGTTAATGAAAAATTGTAAAAATGCAATAGAAAATAACTGAGAATGATAAAAGAAAAAAAGATAGAAAAAGAAAAAATTCCAAAACTTTATAAAAATTTATGAAACTATAAACAAAGCAAGAAAATAAAAAATAAAATTAAAAAGAGAAAAAAATGAAAGCAAAAGAAAAAAGATAAATAAAGCCCAAAAAAAGAGAAAAAACAAAAATACAACAAAAAATAAAAAAGGACAAAAATTGAATAAAAATTTCAAAAATGAAATGGAATGACAAAATGAAAAAAAAAATAGTTTAAAAAATACAAAAAATTGAAAAACATATAAGGCCTAACAATATAAAAGGTCATACAAAAAATTAAAAAAGAGAAAAGTTAATGCAAAATAAAAAAAGTATGAGAATTTAAAAATACAAATAAGAAATGAAAGGAAATTTGCAGGAAGAAAAAAAGAAAAGGAAGAAAAGAATAAAAATGAAAAGACGAAAGATTTGGAATAAAAGACAGAAAAATAAAAAATTTTAAAACAACGAAAAAAGTAAAACAAGAAAAAATGAAAGTATATAAAAAAAAAAAAAACAAGAAGAAGGAAAATTGTGGAGGGAAAAAGTTATTAAAAAATTTCAAAGTAGAAAAAAAAGTAAAAAAGTTTCAAAAAATAAGAAAAAAAATTGAACTTTATAAAAATTTCCTGAAATATAAATAAAAAATAAATGAAAAGATAAATTAAGGAAAAAAATAAAAATTAACAAAAAGAAAAAAGTAACAAAGTAAAAAAATAAAAAATTAGGGAATCACAAAATATCAAAAGACAAAATGAATAAAAATTTGAAATATAAAATGGAAAAAACTTTTAGTTTAGAATGTACAAAAAAAAAACAAAAAAAAAATATAACAAATAGAGGACAAAGATATAAAATATGAAAGATGAAAAATAAAATAAAAGTTAATAAAAAATATAAATAAAAATAAAGGAAAATGCACAAAAAAAGAAGTTTGAGGTTTTAAAATTATAAAGAAGAAATAAAAAAAAGTGCGAACAAAAAGATTTAAGAAAAAGCAAGAAAAAAATAAAAATACAAAATACAAAATACATAAAATAAATTTTGAAAAAAAATGAGAAAAAGAAGAAAAAATAAAAAATGAAGAGGCAAAAATATGAAAGAAAAGAAAAAGAAAAAAATTTATAGAAAATTTTAAAACAAAAGAAAAAGTGAAGAAAAATAAATGAAAGCACGTAGAAAAAAGAAGAAAAATTTGAAAGGAGAAAAAGTTAATGAAAAATTATAAAAATGCAATAGAAAATAACCAAGAATGATAAGAGAAAAAAAGTTAGAAAAATAAAAAATTCCAAAACTTTATAAAAATTTATGAAACTATAAACAAAGAAAGAAAATAAAAAACAAAAATACAACAAAAAATATAAAAAGTAAGAAAATAAAAATGGGCAAAAATTGAATAAAAATTTCAAAATTGAAATGGAATGACAAAATGAAAAAAAATAGTTTAAAAAATACAAAAAATTGAAAAACATATTAGACCTAACAATATAAAAAGTCAGACAAAAAATTAAAAAAGAGAAAAGTTAATGCAAAATAAAAAAGTATGAGAATTTAAAAACGCAAATAAGAAATGAAAAGAAATTTGTGGGAAAAAAAATAGAATAGCAAGAAAAGAATAAAAATAAAAAGACAAAAGATTTGGAATAAAAAACAAAATAATAAAAAATTTTAAAACAACAAAAAAATTAAAACAAGTAAAAATGAAAGCATATGAAAAAAAAAGCAAGAAGAAGGAAATTTGTGAAGGGAAAAAGTTATTAAAAAATTACAAAGTAGAAAAAAAATAAGAAAATAAAAAAGATTCAAAAAATAAAAAAAATTGAACTTTATAAAAAATTTTTAAAATATAAATAAAAAATAAATGAAAAAATAAATTAAGAGAAAAAATTAAATAAAATAACAAAAAAGGAAAAAATAAAAATAAACAAAAACAAAAAAGTAACAAAGTAAGAAAATAATAAATTCGCGAATCAAAAAAATATATTAAGACAAAATAAATAAAAATTTCAAATATAAAATGGAAAAAACTTTTAGTTTAGAATGTACAAAGAAAAACAAAAAAAAATATAGCAAAGAGAGGACAAAGATATAAAATATGAAAGATGAAAAATAAAATAAAAGTTAATAAAAAATATAAATAAAAAAAAAAAGTGACAAAAAAAGAAGTTTGAGGTTTTAAAATTATAAAGAAGAAATAAAAAAAAAAGGAAAATACAAAATACATAATAGATAACACATAAAATAAATTTTGACAAAAAAATGAGAAAAAGAAGAAAAAAATAAAAAATGAAGAGGCAAAAATATGAAAGAAAAGAAAAAGAAAAAAATTTATGGAAACTTTTAAAACAAAGGAAAAAGTGAACAAAAAAAAATGAAAGCACATAAAAAAAAGAATAAAAATTTGAAAAGGGAAAAAGTTAATGAAAAATTATAAAAATGAAATAGAAAATAACCAAGAATGATAAAAGAAAAAAAGATAGAAAAATAAAAAATTCCAAAACTTTATAAAAATTTATGAAACTATAAACAAAGAAAGAAAATAAAAAATAAAAATAGAAAAAGTTAAATAAAGCACAAAAAAACAAAAATACAACAAAAAATATAAAAAGGATAAAAATTGAATAAAAATTTCAAAAATGAAATGGAATGACAAAATGAAAAAAAAAATAGTTTAAAAAATACAAAAAATTGAAAAACATATAAGACCTAACAATATAAAAAGTCAGACAAAAAATTAAAAAAGAGAAAAGTTAATGCAAAATAAAAAAAGTATGAGAATTTAAAAACGCAAATAAGAAACGAAAGGAAATTTATAGGAAAAAAAAGAAAAGCAAGAAAAGAATAAAAATGAAAAGACAAAAGATTTGCAATAAAAAATAGAAAAATAAAATATTTAAAATAACGAAGAAATTAAAACAAGTAAAAATGAAAGCATACGAAAAAAAAAGAAAGAAGAAAGAAAATTGTGAAGGGAAAAAGTTATTAAAAAATTACAAAGTAGAAAAAAATAAGAAAATAAAAAAATAAAAACAAAAAATTTTGAACTTTATAAAAATGTTTTAAAATATAAATAAAAAATAAATGAAAAATTATATAAAATACGAAAAAAGGGAAAAATAAATAAATAAATAAAGAAAAAAGATAAATAAAGCACAAAAAAACAATAAAACAATAAAAAATATAAAAAGTAAGAAAATAAAAAAGGTCAAAAATTGAATAAAAATTTCAAAAAGGAAATAGAATGACAAAAACAAAAAAAAAATAGTTTAAAAAATACAAAAAATTGAAAAACATATAAAGACCTAACAATATAAAAAGTCAGACAAAAAATTAAAAAAGAGAAAAGTTAATGCAAAATAAAAAAAAAAGTATGAGAATTTAAAAACATAAATAAGAAATGAAAGGAAATTTGTAGGAAAAAAAAAGGAAAAGCAAGAAAAGAATAAAAATTAAAAGAAAAAAGATTTGGAATAAAAAACAAAAAAATTAAAAATTTTAAAACAATTAAAAATGAAAGCATATGAAAAAAAGCAAAAAGAAGGAAAATTGTGAAGGGAAAAAGTTATTAAAAAATTACAAAGTAGAAAAAAAATAAGAAAATAAAAAAAAATTTTGAACTTTATAAAATTTTTTAAAATATAAATAAAAAATAAATTAGGGGAAAAAATAAAAATAAACGAAAAGAAAAAAGTAACAAAGTAAGAAAATAAAAAATTAGCGAATCAAAAAAATATAAAAAGACAAAATGAATAAAAATGAAAAAAAAACTTTTAGTTTAGAATGTACAAAGAAAAACAAAAAAAAATATATAACAAATAGAGGACAAAGATATAAAATATGAAAGATGAAAAATAAAATAAAAGTTAATAAAAAATATAAATAAAAATAAAAGAAAGTGCACAAAAAAAGAAGTTTGAGGTTTTAAAATTATAAAGAAGAAATAAAAAAAAGTGTGAACAAAAAGATTTAACAAAAAGCAAGAAAAAAAATAAAAAAGGAAAATACAAAATACATAAAATAAATTTTGAGAAAAAAATGAGAAAAAGAAGAAAAAAATAAAAAGTGAAGAGGCAAAAATATGAAAGAAAAGAAAAAGAAAAAAATTTATAGAATATTTTAAAACAAAGGAAAAAGTGAACAAAAAAACATGAAACCACATAAAAAAAAGAAGAAAAATTTGAAAGGAGAAAAAGTTAATGAAAAATTCTAAAAATGCAATAGAAAATAACCGAGAATGATAAAAGAAAAAAAGATAGAAAAAGAAAAAATTCCAAAACTTTATAAAAATTTATGAAACTATAAACAAAGCAAGAAAATAAAAAATAAAAATAAAAAGAGAAAAAAATGAAAGCAAAAGAAAAAAGATAAATAAAGCCCAAAAAAAGAGAAAAAACAAAAATACAACAAAAAATAAAAAAAGTAAGAAAATAAAAAAGGACAAAAATTGAATAAAAATTTCAAAAATGAAATGGAATGACAAAATGAAAAAAAAAATAGTTTAAAAAATACAAAAAATTGAAAAACATATAAGGCCTAACAATATAAAAGGTCATACAAAAAATTAAAAAAGAGAAAAGTTAATGCAAAATAAAAAAAGTATGAGAATTTAAAAATGCAAATAAGAAATGAAAGGAAATTTGCAGGAAGAAAAAAAGAAAAGGAAGAAAAGAATAAAAATGAAAAGACGAAAGATTTGGAATAAAAGACAGAAAAATAAAAAATTTTAAAACAACGAAAAAAGTAAAACAAGAAAAAATGAAAGTATATGAAAAAAAAAAAAACAAGAAGAAGGAAAATTGTGGAGGGAAAAAGTTATTAAAAAATTTCAAAGTAGAAAAAAAGGTAAAAAAGATTCAAAAAATAAGAAAAAAAATTGAACTTTATAAAAATTTCCTGAAATATAAATAAAAAATAAATGAAAAGATAAATTAAGGAAAAAAATAAAAATTAACAAAAAGAAAAAAGTAACAAAGTAAGAAAATAAAAAATTAGGGAATCACAAAAATATCAAAAGACAAAATGAATAAAAATTTGAAATATAAAATGGAAAAAACTTTTAGTTTAGAATGTACAAAAAAAACAAAAAAAAAATATAACAAATAGAGGACAAAGATATAAAATATGAAAGATGAAAAATAAAATAAAAGTTAATAAAAAATATAAATAAAAATAAAGGAAAATGCACAAAAAAAGAAGTTTGAGTTTTAAAATTATAAAGAAGAAATAAAAAAAAGTGCGAACAAAAAGATTTAAGAAAAAGCAAGAAAAAAATAAAAAAAGAAAATACAAAATACATAAAATAAATTTTGAAAAAAAATGAGAAAAAGAAGAAAAAATAAAAAATGAAGAGGAAAAAATATGAAAGAAAAGAAAAAGAAAAAAATTTATAGAAAATTTTAAAACAAAGGAAAAAGTGAAGAAAAATAAATGAAAGCACGTAGAAAAAAGAAGAAAAATTTGAAAGGAGAAAAAGTTAATGAAAAATTATAAAAATGCAATAGAAAATAACCAAGAATGATAAGAGAAAAAAAGTTAGAAAAATAAAAAATTCCAAAACTTTATAAAAATTTATGAAACTATAAACAAAGAAAGAAAATAAAAAACAAAAAGATAAAAGATAAATAAAGCACAAAAAAACAAAAATACAACAAAAAATATAAAAAGTAAGAAAATAAAAAAGGGCAAAAATTGAATAAAAATTTCAAAATTGAAATGGAATGACAAAATGAAAAAAAAATAGTTTAAAAAATACAAAAAATTAAAAAACATATAAGACCTAACAATATAAAAAGTCAGACAAAAAATTAAAAAAGAGAAAAGTTAATGCAATATAAAAAAAGTATGAGAATTTAAAAACGCAAATAAGAAATGAAAAGAAATTTGTGGGAAAAAAAAATAGAATAGCAAGAAAAGAATAAAAATAAAAAGACAAAAGATTTGGAATAAAAAACAAAATAATAAAAAATTTTAAAACAACAAAAAAATTAAAACAAGTAAAAATGAAAGCATATGAAAAAAAAAGCAAGAAGAAGGAAATTTGTGAAGGGAAAAAGTTATTAAAAAATTACAAAGTAGAAAAAAAATAAGAAAATAAAAAAGATTCAAAAAATAAAAAAAATTGAACTTTATAAAAATTTTTTAAAATATAAATAAAAAATAAATGAAAAAATAAATTAAGAGAAAAAAATTAAATAAAATAACAAAAAAGGAAAAAATAAAAATAAACAAAAACAAAAAAGTAACAAAGTAAGAAAATAATAAATTCGCGAATCAAAAAAATATATTAAGACAAAATGAATAAAAATTTCAAATATAAAGTGGAAAAAACTTTTAGTTTAGAATGTACAAAGAAAAACAAAAAAAAATATAGCAAAGAGAGGACAAAGATATAAAATATGAAAGATGAAAAATAAAATAAAAGTTAATAAAAAATATAAATAAAAATAAATAAAAGTGACAAAAAAAGAAGTTTGAGGTTTTAAAATTATAAAGTAGAAATAAAAAAAAAAGGAAAATACAAAATACATAATAGATAACACATAAAATAAATTTTGACAAAAAAATGAGAAAAAGAAGAAAAAAATAAAAAAATGAAGAGGCAAAAATATGAAAGAAAAGAAAAAGAAAAAAATTTATGGAAACTTTTAAAACAAAGGAAAAAGTGAACAAAAAAAAATGAAAGCACATAAAAAAAAGAATAAAAATTTGAAAAGGGAAAAAGTTAATGAAAAATTATAAAAATGCAATAGAAAATAACCAAGAATGATAAAAGAAAAAAAGATAGAAAAATAAAAAATTCCAAAACTTTATAAAAATTTATGAAACTATAAACAAAGAAAGAAAATAAAAAATAAAAATAGAAAAAGATAAATAAAGCACAAAAAAACAAAAATTGAATAAAAATTTCAAAAATGAAATCGAATGACAAAATGAAAAAAAAAAAAGTTTAAAAAATACAAAAAATTGAAAAACATATAAGACCTAACAATATAAAAAGTCAGACAAAAAATTAAAAAAGAGAAAAGTTAATGCAAAATAAAAAAAGTATGAGAATTTAAAAACGCAAATAAGAAACGAAAGGAAATTTATAGGAAAAAAAAGAAAAGCAAGAAAAGAATAAAAATGAAAAGACAAAAGATTTGCAATAAAAAATAGAAAAATAAAATATTTAAAATAACGAAGAAATTAAAACAAGTAAAAATGAAAGCATACGAAAAAAAAGAAAGAAGAAAGAAAATTGTGAAGGGAAAAAGTTATTAAAAAATTACAAAGTAGAAAAAAATAAGAAAATAAAAAAATAAAAAAAAAATTTTTGAACTTTATAAAAATGTTTTAAAATATAAATAAAAAATAAATGAAAAATTATATAAAATACGAAAAAAGATAAATAAAGCACAAAAAAAAAAAACAATAAAACAATAAAAAATATAAAAAGTAAGAAAATAAAAAAGGTCAAAAATTGAACAAAAATTTCAAAAAGGAAATAGAATGACAAAAACAAAAAAGAAAATAGTTTAAAAAATACAAAAAATTGAAAAACATATAAAGACCTAACAATATAAAAAGTTAGACAAAAAATTAAAAAAGAGAAAAGTTAATGCAAAATAAAAAAAAGTATGAGAATTTAAAAACATAAATAAGAAATGAAAGGAAATTTGTAGGAAAAAAAAAAGGAAAAGCAAGAAAAGAATAAAAATTAAAAGAAAAAAGATTTGGAATAAAAAACAGAAAAATTAAAAATTTTAAAACAATTAAAAATGAAAGCATATGAAAAAAAAGCAAAAAGAAGGAAAATTGTGAAGGGAAAAAGTTATTAAAAAATTACAAAGTAGAAAAAAAATAAGAAAATAAAAAAATAAAAAAAAAATTTGAACTTTATAAAAATTTTTTAAAATATAAATAAAAAATAAATTAGGGGAAAAAATAAAAATAAACGAAAAGAAAAAAGTAACAAAGTAAGAAAATAAAAAAATATAAAAAGACAAAATGAATAAAAATGAAAAAAACTTTTAGTTTAGAATGTACAAAGAAAAACAAAAAAAATATATAACAAATAGAGGACAAAGATATAAAATATGAAAGATGAAAAATAAAATAAAAGTTAATAAAAAATATAAATAAAAATAAAAGAAAGTGCACAAAAAAAGAAGTTTGAGGTTTTAAAATTATAAAGAAGAAATAAAAAAAAGTGTGAACAAAAAGATTTAACAAAAAGCAAGAAAAAAAATAAAAAAGGAAAATACAAAATACATAAAATAAATTTTGAGAAAAAAATGAGAAAAAGAAGAAAAAAATAAAAAGTGAAGAGGCAAAAATATGAAAGAAAAGAAAAAGAAAAAAATTTATAGAATATTTTAAAACAAAGGAAAAAGTGAACAAAAAAACATGAAACCACATAAAAAAAAGAAGAAAAATTTGAAAGGAGAAAAAGTTAATGAAAAATTGTAAAAATGCAATAGAAAATAACTGAGAATGATAAAAGAAAAAAAGATAGAAAAAGAAAAAATTCCAAAACTTTATAAAAATTTATGAAACTATAAACAAAGCAAGAAAATAAAAAATAAAAATAAAAAGAGAAAAAAATGAAAGCAAAAGAAAAAAGATAAATAAAGCCCAAAAAAAGAGAAAAAACAAAAATACAACAAAAAATTAAAAAAGTAAGAAAATAAAAAAGGACAAAAATTGAATAAAAATTTCAAAAATGAAATGGAATGACAAAATGAAAAAAAAATAGTTTAAAAAATACAAAAAATTGAAAAACATATAAGGCCTAACAATATAAAAGGTCATACAAAAAATTAAAAAAGAGAAAAGTTAATGCAAAATAAAAAAAGTATGAGAATTTAAAAATGCAAATAAGAAATGAAAGAAAATTTGCAGGAAGAAAAAAAGAAAAGGAAGAAAAGAATAAAAATGAAAAGACGAAAGATTTGGAATAAAAGACAGAAAAATAAAAAATTTTAAAACAATGAAAAAAGTAAAACAAGAAAAAATGAAAGTATATGAAAAAAAAAAACAAGAAGAAGGAAAATTGTGGAGGGAAAAAATACAAAATACATAAAATAAATTTTGAAAACAAATGAGAAAAAGAAGAAAAAATAAAAAATGAAGAGGCAAAAATATGAAAGAAAAGAAAAAGAAAAAAATTTATAGAAAATTTTAAAACAAAGGAAAAAGTGAAGAAAAATAAATGAAAGCACGTAGAAAAAAGAAGAAAAATTTGAAAGGAGAAAAAGTTAATGAAAAATTATAAAAATGCAATAGAAAATAACCAAGAATGATAAGAGAAAAAAATTTAGAAAAATAAAAAATTCCAAAACTTTATAAAAATTTATGAAACTATAAACAAAAAATTGAAAACATATAAGACCTAACAATAACAAAAGTCAGACAAAAAATAAAAAAAAGTACAAGAATTTAAAAACGGAAATAAAAAATGAAAGGAAATTTGTGGGAAAAAAATAGAATAGCAAGAAAAAGAATAAAATTGAAAAGACAAAAGATTTGGAATAAAAGACAGAGAAATAAAAAATTTTAAAACAATGAAAAAATTAAAACAAGAAAAAATGAAAGTACACGAAAAAAAACAAGAACAAGGAAAATTGTGAAGGGAAAAAGTTATTAAAAAATTACAAAGTAGAAAAAAAGAAAGAAAAAAAAATTGAACTTTATAAAAATTTTCTAAAATATAAATAAAAAATAATTAAGAGAAAAAATTAAATGAAATACGAAAGTAAGAAAATGAAAAATCAGCGAATCAAAAAAATATAAAAAGACAAAATGAATAAAAATTTCAAATATAAAATGGAAAAAAACTATTAGCTTAGAATGTACAAAGAAAAACAAAAAAAAATATAACAAATAGAGGACAAAGATATAAAACATGAAAAATAAAATAAAAGTTAATAAAAAATATAAATAAAAATAAAAGAAGTTTGAGGTTTTAAAATTATAAAGAAGAAATAAAAAAAAAAGCGTGAACAAAAAGATTTAACAAAAAGCAAGAAAAAAAATAAAAAAGGAAAATACAAAATACATAAAATAAAATTTGAGAAAAAAAAAAAGAGGAAAAGAAGAAAAAAAATAAAAAGTGAAGAGGCAAAAACATGAAAGAAAAGAAAAAGAAAAAAATTTATAGAAAATTTTAAAACAAAGGAAAACGTGAAAGCACATAAAAAAAGAATAAAAATTTGAAAGGAGAAAAAGTTAATGAAAAATTATAAAAATGCAATAGAAAATAACTGAGAATGATAAAAGAAAAAAAGATAAAAAAATAAAAAATTCCAAAACTTTATAAAAATTTATGAAACTATACACAAAGAAAGAAAATAAAAAACAAAAATAAAAAAAAGCAAAAAAAATGAAAGCAAACGAAAAAAGAGAAAAAAACAAAAATACAACAAAAAATATAAAAAGTAAGAAAATAAAAAAAGACAAAAATTGAATAAAAATTTCAAAAATGAAATGGAATGACAAAAAGGAAAAAAATAGTTTAAAAAATACAAAAAATTGAAAAACATATAAGACCTAACAATATAAAAAGTCATACAAAAAATGAAAAAAGAGAAAAGTTAATGCAAAATAAAAAAAAACTATGAGAATTTAAAAACAGAAATAAGAAATGAAAGGAAATTTGTGGGAAAAAAATAGAATAGCACGAAAAGAATAAAAATGAAAAGACAAAATATTTGGAATAAAAAACAAAAAAATAAAAAATTTAAAACAGCGAAAAAATTAAAGCAAGAAAAATGAAAGTATATGAAAAAAAACAAGAAGAAGGAAAATTGTGAAGGGAAAAAGTTATTAAAAAATTACAAAGCAGAAAAAAAATAAAAAAGATGCAAAAAATAAGAAAAAAAAAATTGAACTTTATAAAAATTTTCTAAAATATAAATAAAAAATAAATTAAGGGAACAAATTAAAATAAACAAAAAGAAAAAAGTAATTTTGTAAGAAAATTTTAAAACAAAGGAAAAAGTGAACAAAAGAAAATGAAAGCACATAAAAAAAAGAAGAAAAATTTGAAAGGAGAAAAAGTTAATGAAAAATTATAAAAATGCAATAGAAAATAACCGAGAATGATAAAAGAAAAGAAGATAGAAAAATAAAAAATTCCAAAACTTTATAAAAATTTATGAAACTATAAACAAAGAAAGAAAATAAAAAATAAAAAGAAAAAAAATGAAAGCAAAAGAAAAAAAGATAAATAAAGCACAAAAAAAAAAGAAAAAACAAAAATACAACAAAAAATATAAAAAGTAAGAATTTAAAAAAGGAGAAAAATTGAATAAAAATTTCAAAAATGAAATAGAATGACAAAAAGAAAAAAAAATAGTTTAAAAATACAAAAAATTGAAAACATATAAGACCTAACAATAACAAAAGTCAGACAAAAAATAAAAAAAAGTACGAGAATTTAAAAACGGAAATAAAAAATGAAAGGAAATTTGTGGGAAAAAAATAGAATAGCAAGAAAAAGAATAAAATTGAAAAGACAAAAGATTTGGAATAAAAGACAGAGAAATAAAAAATTTTAAAACAATGAAAAAATTAAAACAAGAAAAAATGAAAGTACACGAAAAAAAAACAAGAACAAGGAAAATTGTGAAGGGAAAAAGTTATTAAAAAATTACAAAGTAGAAAAAAAGAAAGAAAAAAAAATTGAACGTTATAAAAATTTTCTAAAATATAAATAAAAAATAATTAAGAGAAAAAATTAAATGAAATACGAAAGTAAGAAAATGAAAAATCAGCGAATCAAAAAAATATAAAAAGACAAAATGAATAAAAATTTCAAATATAAAATGGAAAAAAACTATTAGCTTAGAATGTACAAAGAAAAACAAAAAAAAAATATAACAAATAGAGGACAAAGATATAAAACATGAAAAATAAAATAAAAGTTAATAAAAAATATAAATAAAAATAAAAGAAGTTTGAGGTTTTAAAATTATAAAGAAGAAATAAAAAAAAAAAGCGTGAACAAAAAGATTTAACAAAAAGCAAGAAAAAAAATAAAAAAGGAAAATACAAAATACATAAAATAAAATTTGAGAAAAAAAAAAGAGGAAAAGAAGAAAAAAAATAAAAAGTGAAGAGGCAAAAACATGAAAGAAAAGAAAAAGAAAAAAATTTATAGAAAATTTTAAAACAAAGGAAAACGTGAAAGCACATAAAAAAAGAATAAAAATTTGAAAGGAGAAAAAGTTAATGAAAAATTATAAAAATGCAATAGAAAATAACTGAGAATGATAAAAGAAAAAAAGATAGAAAAATAAAAAATTCCAAAACTTTATAAAAATTTATGAAACTATAAACAAAGAAAGAAAATAAAAAACAAAAATAAAAAAAAGCAAAAAAAATGAAAGCAAACGAAAAAAGAGAAAAAAACAAAAATACAACAAAAAATATAAAAAGTAAGAAAATAAAAAAAGACAAAAATTGAATAAAAATTTCAAAAATGAAATGGAATGACAAAAAGGAAAAAAATAGTTTAAAAAATACAAAAAATTGAAAAACATATAAGACCTAACAATATAAAAAGTCATACAAAAAATGAAAAAAGAGAAAAGTTAATGCAAAATAAAAGAAAAGTATGAGAATTTAAAAACAGAAATAAGAAAGGAAAGGAAATTTGTGGGAAAAAAATAGAATAGCACGAAAAGAATAAAAATGAAAAGACAAAATATTTGGAATAAAAAACAAAAAAATAAAAAATTTAAAACAGCGAAAAAATTAAAGCAAGAAAAATGAAAGTATATGAAAAAAAACAAGAAGAAGGAAAATTGTGAAGGGAAAAAGTTATTAAAAAATTACAAAGCAGAAAAAAAATAAAAAAGATGCAAAAAATAAGAAAAAAAAAATTGAACTTTATAAAAATTTTCTAAAATATAAATAAAAAATAAATTAAGGGAACAAATTAAAATAAACAAAAAGAAAAAAGTAACAAAGTAAGAAAATTTTAAAACAAAGGAAAAAGTGAACAAAAGAAAATGAAAGCACATAAAAAAAAGAAGAAAAATTTGAAAGGAGAAAAAATTAATGAAAAATTATAAAAATGCAATAGAAAATAACCGAGAATGATAAAAGAAAAGAAGATAGAAAAATAAAAAATTCCAAAACTTTATAAAAATTTATGAAACTATAAACAAAGAAAGAAAATAAAAAATAAAAAGAAAAAAAATGAAAGCAAAAGAAAAAAGATAAATAAAGCACAAAAAAAAAAGAAAAAACAAAAATACAACAAAAAATATAAAAAGTAAGAATTTAAAAAAGGAGAAAAATTGAATAAAAATTTCAAAAATGAAATAGAATGACAAAAAGAAAAAAAAATAGTTTAAAAATACAAAAAATTGAAAACATATAAGACCTAACAATAACAAAAGTCAGACAAAAAATAAAAAAAAGTACGAGAATTTAAAAACGGAAATAAAAAATGAAAGGAAATTTGTGGGAAAAAAATAGAATAGCAAGAAAAAGAATAAAATTGAAAAGACAAAAGATTTGGAATAAAAGACAGAGAAATAAAAAATTTTAAAACAATGAAAAAATTAAAACAAGAAAAAATGAAAGTACACGAAAAAAAAACAAGAACAAGGAAAATTGTGAAGGGAAAAAGTTATTAAAAAATTACAAAGTAGAAAAAAAGAAAGAAAAAAAAATTGAACGTTATAAAAATTTTCTAAAATATAAATAAAAAATAATTAAGAGAAAAAATTAAATGAAATACGAAAGTAAGAAAATGAAAAATCAGCGAATCAAAAAAATATAAAAAGACAAAATGAATAAAAATTTCAAATATAAAATGGAAAAAAACTATTAGCTTAGAATGTACAAAGAAAAACAAAAAAAAAATATAACAAATAGAGGACAAAGATATAAAACATGAAAAATAAAATAAAAGTTAATAAAAAATATAAATAAAAATAAAAGAAGTTTGAGGTTTTAAAATTATAAAGAAGAAATAAAAAAAAAAAGCGTGAACAAAAAGATTTAACAAAAAGCAAGAAAAAAAATAAAAAAGGAAAATACAAAATACATAAAATAAAATTTGAGAAAAAAAAAAGAGGAAAAGAAGAAAAAAAATAAAAAGTGAAGAGGCAAAAACATGAAAGAAAAGAAAAAGAAAAAAATTTATAGAAAATTTTAAAACAAAGGAAAACGTGAAAGCACATAAAAAAAGAATAAAAATTTGAAAGGAGAAAAAGTTAATGAAAAATTATAAAAATGCAATAGAAAATAACTGAGAATGATAAAAGAAAAAAAGATAGAAAAATAAAAAATTCCAAAACTTTATAAAAATTTATGAAACTATAAACAAAGAAAGAAAATAAAAAACAAAAATAAAAAAAAGCAAAAAAAATGAAAGCAAACGAAAAAAGAGAAAAAAAAAAAATACAACAAAAAATATAAAAAGTAAGAAAATAAAAAAAGACAAAAATTGAATAAAAATTTCAAAAATGAAATGGAATGACAAAAAGGAAAAAAATAGTTTAAAAAATACAAAAAATTGAAAAACATATAAGACCTAACAATATAAAAAGTCATACAAAAAATGAAAAAAGAGAAAAGTTAATGCAAAATAAAAGAAAAGTATGAGAATTTAAAAACAGAAATAAGAAACGAAAGGAAATTTGTGGGAAAAAAATAGAATAGCACGAAAAGAATAAAAATGAAAAGATAAAATATTTGGAATAAAAAACAAAAAAATAAAAAATTTAAAACAGCGAAAAAATTAAAGCAAGAAAAATGAAAGTATATGAAAAAAAACAAGAAGAAGGAAAATTGTGAAGGGAAAAAGTTATTAAAAAATTACAAAGCAGAAAAAAAATAAAAAAGATGCAAAAAATAAGAAAAAAAAATTGAACTTTATAAAAATTTTCTAAAATATAAATAAAAAATAAATTAAGGGAACAAATTAAAATAAACAAAAAGAAAAAAGTAACAAAGTAAGAAAATTTTAAAACAAAGGAAAAAGTGAACAAAAGAAAATGAAAGCACATAAAAAAAAGAAGAAAAATTTGAAAGGAGAAAAAATTAATGAAAAATTATAAAAATGCAATAGAAAATAACCGAGAATGATAAAAGAAAAGAAGATAGAAAAATAAAAAATTCCAAAACTTTATAAAAACTTATGAAACTATAAACAAAGAAAGAAAATAAAAAAATAAAAAGAAAAAAAATGAAAGCAACAGAAAAAAGATAAATAAAGCACAAAAAAACAAAAATACAACAAAAAATTATAAAAAGTAAGAAAAGAAAAAAGGACAAAATTTGAATATAAAATTTCGAAAATGAAATGGAATGACAAAAAGAAAAAAAAATAGTTTAAAAATTACAAAAAAATTGAAAAACATATAAGACCTAACAATATAAAAAGTTAGACAAAAAATGAAAAAAGAGAAAAGTTAATGCAAAATAAAAAAATTATGAGAATTTAAAAACAGAAATAAGAAATGAAAGGAAATTTGTGGGAAAAAAAATAGAATAGCAAGAAAAGACAAAAGCTTTGGAATAAAAAACAGAAAAATAAAAAATTTTAAAAGAACGAAAAAATTAAAACAAGAAGAAGGAAAATTGTGAAGGGAAAAAGTCATTAAAAAATTACAAAGTAGAAAAAAAAAATAAAAAAGATTCAAAAAATAAGAAAAAAAAATTGAACTTTATAAAACTTTTCTAAAATATAAATAAAAAATAAATGAAAAAATAAATTAAGGGAAAAAAATAAAAAAGTAACAAAGTAAGAAAATAAAAAATTAGCGAATCAAAAAAATATAAAAAGACAAAATGAAAGCACATAGAAAAAAGAAGAAAAATTTGAAAGGAGAAAAAGTTAATGAAAAATTATAAAAATGCAATAGAAAATAACCAAGAATAATAAAAGAAAAAAAGATAGAAAAATAAAAAATTCCAAAACTTTATAAAAATTTATAAAACTATAAACAAAGAAAGAAAATAAAAAATAAATATAGAAAAAGAAAAAATACAATAAAAATATAAAAAGGAAAAAAATTGAATAAAAATTTCAAAAATGAAATGGAATGACAAATTGAAAAAAAAAATAGCTTAAAAAATACAAAAAATTGAAAAACATATAAGACCTAACAACGTAAAAAGTCAGACAAAAAATTAAAAAAGACAGAAGTTAATGCAAAATAAAAAAAGTACGAGAATTTAAAAACGCAAATAAGAAATGAAAGGAAATTTGTGGGGGGAAAAAAAAGGAAAGCAAGAAAAGAATAAAAATGAAAAGAAAAAAGATTTGGAATAAAAAACAGAAAAATAAAAAATTTTAAAACAATTAAAAATAGAAGAAAGTGCACGAAAAAAGAAGTTTCAGGTTTTAAAATTATGAAGAAGAAATAAAAAAAAAAGTGTGAAGAAAAAGATTTAAGAAAAAGCAAGAAAAAAAATAAAAAATGAAAATACAAAATACATAAAATAAAATTTGAGAAAAAATGAGAAAAGGAAGAAAAAAATAAGAAATGAAGAGGCAAAAATATGAAAGAAAAGAAAAAGAAAAAATTTTATAGAAAATTTTAAAACAAAGGAAAAAGTTAACAAAAAAAAAATGAAAGCACATAAAAAAAAGAAGAAAAATTTGAAAGGAGAAAAAGTTAATGAAAAATTATAAAAATGCAATAGAAAATAACCGAGAATGATAAAAGAAAAGAAGATAGAAAAATAAAAAATTCCAAAACTTTATAAAAATTTATGAAACTATAAACAAAGAAAGAAAATAAAAAATAAAAAGAAAAAAAATGAAAGCAAAAGAAAAAAAGATAAATAAAGCACAAAAAAAAAAGAAAAAACAAAAATACAACAAAAAATATAAAAAGTAAGAATTTAAAAAAGGAGAAAAATTGAATAAAAATTTCAAAAATGAAATAGAATGACAAAAAGAAAAAAAAATAGTTTAAAAATACAAAAAATTGAAAACATATAAGACCTAACAATAACAAAAGTCAGACAAAAAATAAAAAAAAGTACGAGAATTTAAAAACGGAAATAAAAAATGAAAGGAAATTTGTGGGAAAAAAATAGAATAGCAAGAAAAAGAATAAAATTGAAAAGACAAAAGATTTGGAATAAAAGACAGAGAAATAAAAAATTTTAAAACAATGAAAAAATTAAAACAAGAAAAAATGAAAGTACACGAAAAAAAAACAAGAACAAGGAAAATTGTGAAGGGAAAAAGTTATTAAAAAATTACAAAGTAGAAAAAAAGAAAGAAAAAAAAATTGAACGTTATAAAAATTTTCTAAAATATAAATAAAAAATAATTAAGAGAAAAAATTAAATGAAATACGAAAGTAAGAAAATGAAAAATCAGCGAATCAAAAAAATATAAAAAGACAAAATGAATAAAAATTTCAAATATAAAATGGAAAAAAACTATTAGCTTAGAATGTACAAAGAAAAACAAAAAAAAAATATAACAAATAGAGGACAAAGATATAAAACATGAAAAATAAAATAAAAGTTAATAAAAAATATAAATAAAAATAAAAGAAGTTTGAGGTTTTAAAATTATAAAGAAGAAATAAAAAAAAAAGCGTGAACAAAAAGATTTAACAAAAAGCAAGAAAAAAAATAAAAAAGGAAAATACAAAATACATAAAATAAAATTTGAGAAAAAAAAAAGAGGAAAAGAAGAAAAAAATAAAAAGTGAAGAGGCAAAAACATGAAAGAAAAGAAAAAGAAAAAAATTTATAGAAAATTTTAAAACAAAGGAAAACGTGAAAGCACATAAAAAAAGAATAAAA
Organism: Durio zibethinus; assembly: GCF_047325235.1. Lineage (NCBI taxonomy): Eukaryota > Viridiplantae > Streptophyta > Magnoliopsida > Malvales > Malvaceae > Durio > Durio zibethinus. Next base: position 228,690 of record NW_028322965.1, on the reverse strand, counting down.
ATTTGAAAGGAGAAAAAGTTAATGAAAAATTATAAAAATGCAATAGAAAATAACTGAGAATGATAAAAGAAAAAAAGATAGAAAAATAAAAAATTCCAAAACTTTATAAAAATTTATGAAACTATAAACAAAGAAAGAAAATAAAAAACAAAAATAAAAAAAAGCAAAAAAAATGAAAGCAAACGAAAAAAGAGAAAAAAACAAAAATACAACAAAAAATATAAAAAGTAAGAAAATAAAAAAAGACAAAAATTGAATAAAAATTTCAAAAATGAAATGGAATGACAAAAAGGAAAAAAATAGTTTAAAAAATACAAAAAATTGAAAAACATATAAGACCTAACAATATAAAAAGTCATACAAAAAATGAAAAAAGAGAAAAGTTAATGCAAAATAAAAGAAAAGTATGAGAATTTAAAAACAGAAATAAGAAACGAAAGGAAATTTGTGGGAAAAAAATAGAATAGCACGAAAAGAATAAAAATGAAAAGACAAAATATTTGGAATAAAAAACAAAAAAATAAAAAATTTAAAACAGCGAAAAAATTAAAGCAAGAAAAATGAAAGTATATGAAAAAAAACAAGAAGAAGGAAAATTGTGAAGGGAAAAAGTTATTAAAAAATTACAAAGCAGAAAAAAAATAAAAAAGATGCAAAAAATAAGAAAAAAAAAATTGAACTTTATAAAAATTTTCTAAAATATAAATAAAAAATAAATTAAGGGAACAAATTAAAATAAACAAAAAGAAAAAAGTAACAAAGTAAGAAAATTTTAAAACAAAGGAAAAAGTGAACAAAAGAAAATGAAAGCACATAAAAAAAAGAAGAAAAATTTGAAAGGAGAAAAAATTAATGAAAAATTATAAAAATGCAATAGAAAATAACCGAGAATGATAAAAGAAAAGAAGATAGAAAAATAAAAAATTCCAAAACTTTATAAAAATTTATGAAACTATAAACAAAGAAAGAAAATAAAAAATAAAAAGAAAAAAAATGAAAGCAAAAGAAAAAAGATAAATAAAGCACAAAAAAAAAAGAAAAAACAAAAATACAACAAAAAATATAAAAAGTAAGAATTTAAAAAAGGAGAAAAATTGAATAAAAATTTCAAAAATGAAATAGAATGACAAAAAGAAAAAAAAATAGTTTAAAAATACAAAAAATTGAAAACATATAAGACCTAACAATAACAAAAGTCAGACAAAAAATAAAAAAAAGTACGAGAATTTAAAAACGGAAATAAAAAATGAAAGGAAATTTGTGGGAAAAAAATAGAATAGCAAGAAAAAGAATAAAATTGAAAAGACAAAAGATTTGGAATAAAAGACAGAGAAATAAAAAATTTTAAAACAATGAAAAAACTAAAACAAGAAAAAATGAAAGTACACGAAAAAAAAACAAGAACAAGGAAAATTGTGAAGGGAAAAAGTTATTAAAAAATTACAAAGTAGAAAAAAAGAAAGAAAAAAAAATTGAACGTTATAAAAATTTTCTAAAATATAAATAAAAAATAATTAAGAGAAAAAATTAAATGAAATACGAAAGTAAGAAAATGAAAAATCAGCGAATCAAAAAAATATAAAAAGACAAAATGAATAAAAATTTCAAATATAAAATGGAAAAAAACTATTAGCTTAGAATGTACAAAGAAAAACAAAAAAAAAATATAACAAATAGAGGACAAAGATATAAAACATGAAAAATAAAATAAAAGTTAATAAAAAATATAAATAAAAATAAAAGAAGTTTGAGGTTTTAAAATTATAAAGAAGAAATAAAAAAAAAAAGCGTGAACAAAAAGATTTAACAAAAAGCAAGAAAAAAAATAAAAAAGGAAAATACAAAATACATAAAATAAAATTTGAGAAAAAAAAAAGAGGAAAAGAAGAAAAAAATAAAAAGTGAAGAGGCAAAAACATGAAAGAAAAGAAAAAGAAAAAAATTTATAGAAAATTTTAAAACAAAGGAAAACGTGAAAGCACATAAAAAAAGAATAAAAATTTGAAAGGAGAAAAAGTTAATGAAAAATTATAAAAATGCAATAGAAAATAACTGAGAATGATAAAAGAAAAAAAGATAGAAAAATAAAAAATTCCAAAACTTTATAAAAATTTATGAAACTATAAACAAAGAAAGAAAATAAAAAACAAAAATAAAAAAAAGCAAAAAAAATGAAAGCAAACGAAAAAAGAGAAAAAAACAAAAATACAACAAAAAATATAAAAAGTAAGAAAATAAAAAAAGACAAAAATTGAATAAAAATTTCAAAAATGAAATGGAATGACAAAAAGGAAAAAAATAGTTTAAAAAATACAAAAAATTGAAAAACATATAAGACCTAACAATATAAAAAGTCATACAAAAAATGAAAAAAGAGAAAAGTTAATGCAAAATAAAAGAAAAGTATGAGAATTTAAAAACAGAAATAAGAAACGAAAGGAAATTTGTGGGAAAAAAATAGAATAGCACGAAAAGAATAAAAATGAAAAGACAAAATATTTGGAATAAAAAACAAAAAAATAAAAAATTTAAAACAGCGAAAAAATTAAAGCAAGAAAAATGAAAGTATATGAAAAAAAACAAGAAGAAGGAAAATTGTGAAGGGAAAAAGTTATTAAAAAATTACAAAGCAGAAAAAAAATAAAAAAGATGCAAAAAATAAGAAAAAAAAATTGAACTTTATAAAAATTTTCTAAAATATAAATAAAAAATAAATTAAGGGAACAAATTAAAATAAACAAAAAGAAAAAAGTAACAAAGTAAGAAAATTTTAAAACAAAGGAAAAAGTGAACAAAAGAAAATGAAAGCACATAAAAAAAAGAAGAAAAATTTGAAAGGAGAAAAAATTAATGAAAAATTATAAAAATGCAATAGAAAATAACCGAGAATGATAAAAGAAAAGAAGATAGAAAAATAAAAAATTCCAAAACTTTATAAAAATTTATGAAACTATAAACAAAGAAAGAAAATAAAAAATAAAAAGAAAAAAAATGAAAGCAAAAGAAAAAAGATAAATAAAGCACAAAAAAAAAAGAAAAAACAAAAATACAACAAAAAATATAAAAAGTAAGAATTTAAAAAAGGAGAAAAATTGAATAAAAATTTCAAAAATGAAATAGAATGACAAAAAGAAAAAAAAATAGTTTAAAAATACAAAAAATTGAAAACATATAAGACCTAACAATAACAAAAGTCAGACAAAAAATAAAAAAAAGTACGAGAATTTAAAAACGGAAATAAAAAATGAAAGGAAATTTGTGGGAAAAAAATAGAATAGCAAGAAAAAGAATAAAATTGAAAAGACAAAAGATTTGGAATAAAAGACAGAGAAATAAAAAATTTTAAAACAATGAAAAAATTAAAACAAGAAAAAATGAAAGTACACGAAAAAAAAACAAGAACAAGGAAAATTGTGAAGGGAAAAAGTTATTAAAAAATTACAAAGTAGAAAAAAAGAAAGAAAAAAAAATTGAACGTTATAAAAATTTTCTAAAATATAAATAAAAAATAATTAAGAGAAAAAATTAAATGAAATACGAAAGTAAGAAAATGAAAAATCAGCGAATCAAAAAAATATAAAAAGACAAAATGAATAAAAATTTCAAATATAAAATGGAAAAAAACTATTAGCTTAGAATGTACAAAGAAAAACAAAAAAAAAATATAACAAATAGAGGACAAAGATATAAAACATGAAAAATAAAATAAAAGTTAATAAAAAATATAAATAAAAATAAAAGAAGTTTGAGGTTTTAAAATTATAAAGAAGAAATAAAAAAAAAAAGCGTGAACAAAAAGATTTAACAAAAAGCAAGAAAAAAAATAAAAAAGGAAAATACAAAATACATAAAATAAAATTTGAGAAAAAAAAAAGAGGAAAAGAAGAAAAAAATAAAAAGTGAAGAGGCAAAAACATGAAAGAAAAGAAAAAGAAAAAAATTTATAGAAAATTTTAAAACAAAGGAAAACGTGAAAGCACATAAAAAAAGAATAAAAATTTGAAAGGAGAAAAAGTTAATGAAAAATTATAAAAATGCAATAGAAAATAACTGAGAATGATAAAAGAAAAAAAGATAGAAAAATAAAAAATTCCAAAACTTTATAAAAATTTATGAAACTATAAACAAAGAAAGAAAATAAAAAACAAAAATAAAAAAAAGCAAAAAAAATGAAAGCAAACGAAAAAAGAGAAAAAAACAAAAATACAACAAAAAATATAAAAAGTAAGAAAATAAAAAAAGACAAAAATTGAATAAAAATTTCAAAAATGAAATGGAATGACAAAAAGGAAAAAAATAGTTTAAAAAATACAAAAAATTGAAAAACATATAAGACCTAACAATATAAAAAGTCATACAAAAAATGAAAAAAGAGAAAAGTTAATGCAAAATAAAAGAAAAGTATGAGAATTTAAAAACAGAAATAAGAAACGAAAGGAAATTTGTGGGAAAAAAATAGAATAGCACGAAAAGAATAAAAATGAAAAGACAAAATATTTGGAATAAAAAACAAAAAAATAAAAAATTTAAAACAGCGAAAAAATTAAAGCAAGAAAAATGAAAGTATATGAAAAAAAACAAGAAGAAGGAAAATTGTGAAGGGAAAAAGTTATTAAAAAATTACAAAGCAGAAAAAAAATAAAAAAGATGCAAAAAATAAGAAAAAAAAAATTGAACTTTATAAAAATTTTCTAAAATATAAATAAAAAATAAATTAAGGGAACAAATTAAAATAAACAAAAAGAAAAAAGTAACAAAGTAAGAAAATTTTAAAACAAAGGAAAAAGTGAACAAAAGAAAATGAAAGCACATAAAAAAAAGAAGAAAAATTTGAAAGGAGAAAAAATTAATGAAAAATTATAAAAATGCAATAGAAAATAACCGAGAATGATAAAAGAAAAGAAGATAGAAAAATAAAAAATTCCAAAACTTTATAAAAACTTATGAAACTATAAACAAAGAAAGAAAATAAAAAAATAAAAAGAAAAAAAATGAAAGCAACAGAAAAAAGATAAATAAAGCACAAAAAAACAAAAATACAACAAAAAATTATAAAAAGTAAGAAAAGAAAAAAGGATAAAATTTGAATATAAAATTTCGAAAATGAAATGGAATGACAAAAAGAAAAAAAAATAGTTTAAAAATTACAAAAAAATTGAAAAACATATAAGACCTAACAATATAAAAAGTCAGACAAAAAATGAAAAAAGAGAAAAGTTAATGCAAAATAAAAAAATTATGAGAATTTAAAAACAGAAATAAGAAATGAAAGGAAATTTGTGGGAAAAAAAATAGAATAGCAAGAAAAGACAAAAGCTTTGGAATAAAAAACAGAAAAATAAAAAATTTTAAAAGAACGAAAAAATTAAAACAAGAAAAAATGAAAGTAGATGAAAAAAGAAAAAACAAGAAGAAGGAAAATTGTGAAGGGAAAAAGTCATTAAAAAATTACAAAGTAGAAAAAAAAAATAAAAAAGATTCAAAAAATAAGAAAAAAAATTGAACTTTATAAAACTTTTCTAAAATATAAATAAAAAATAAATGAAAAAATAAATTAAGGGAAAAAAATAAAAAAGTAACAAAGTAAGAAAATAAAAAATTAGCGAATCAAAAAAATATAAAAAGACAAAATGAAAGCACATAGAAAAAAGAAGAAAAATTTGAAAGGAGAAAAAGTTAATGAAAAATTATAAAAATGCAATAGAAAATAACCAAGAATAATAAAAGAAAAAAAGATAGAAAAATAAAAAATTCCAAAACTTTATAAAAATTTATAAAACTATAAACAAAGAAAGAAAATAAAAAATAAATATAGAAAAAGAAAAAATACAATAAAAATATAAAAAGGAAAAAAATTGAATAAAAATTTCAAAAATGAAATGGAATGACAAAATGAAAAAAAAAATAGCTTAAAAAATACAAAAAATTGAAAAACATATAAGACCTAACAACGTAAAAAGTCAGACAAAAAATTAAAAAAGACAGAAGTTAATGCAAAATAAAAAAAGTACGAGAATTTAAAAACGCAAATAAGAAATGAAAGGAAATTTGTGGGGGGAAAAAAAAGGAAAGCAAGAAAAGAATAAAAATGAAAAGAAAAAAGATTTGGAATAAAAAACAGAAAAATAAAAAATTTTAAAACAATTAAAAATAGAAGAAAGTGCACGAAAAAAGAAGTTTCAGGTTTTAAAATTATGAAGAAGAAATAAAAAAAAAAGTGTGAAGAAAAAGATTTAAGAAAAAGCAAGAAAAAAAATAAAAAATGAAAATACAAAATACATAAAATAAAATTTGAGAAAAAATGAGAAAAGGAAGAAAAAAATAAGAAATGAAGAGGCAAAAATATGAAAGAAAAGAAAAAGAAAAAATTTTATAGAAAATTTTAAAACAAAGGAAAAAGTTAACAAAAAAAAAATGAAAGCACATAAAAAAAAGAAGAAAAATTTGAAAGGAGAAAAAGTTAATGAAAAATTATAAAAATGCAATAGAAAATAACCGAGAATGATAAAAGAAAAGAAGATAGAAAAATAAAAAATTCCAAAACTTTATAAAAATTTATGAAACTATAAACAAAGAAAGAAAATAAAAAATAAAAAGAAAAAAAATGAAAGCAAAAGAAAAAAAGATAAATAAAGCACAAAAAAAAAAGAAAAAACAAAAATACAACAAAAAATATAAAAAGTAAGAATTTAAAAAAGGAGAAAAATTGAATAAAAATTTCAAAAATGAAATAGAATGACAAAAAGAAAAAAAAATAGTTTAAAAATACAAAAAATTGAAAACATATAAGACCTAACAATAACAAAAGTCAGACAAAAAATAAAAAAAAGTACGAGAATTTAAAAACGGAAATAAAAAATGAAAGGAAATTTGTGGGAAAAAAATAGAATAGCAAGAAAAAGAATAAAATTGAAAAGACAAAAGATTTGGAATAAAAGACAGAGAAATAAAAAATTTTAAAACAATGAAAAAATTAAAACAAGAAAAAATGAAAGTACACGAAAAAAAAACAAGAACAAGGAAAATTGTGAAGGGAAAAAGTTATTAAAAAATTACAAAGTAGAAAAAAAGAAAGAAAAAAAAATTGAACGTTATAAAAATTTTCTAAAATATAAATAAAAAATAATTAAGAGAAAAAATTAAATGAAATACGAAAGTAAGAAAATGAAAAATCAGCGAATCAAAAAAATATAAAAAGACAAAATGAATAAAAATTTCAAATATAAAATGGAAAAAAACTATTAGCTTAGAATGTACAAAGAAAAACAAAAAAAAAATATAACAAATAGAGGACAAAGATATAAAACATGAAAAATAAAATAAAAGTTAATAAAAAATATAAATAAAAATAAAAGAAGTTTGAGGTTTTAAAATTATAAAGAAGAAATAAAAAAAAAAAGCGTGAACAAAAAGATTTAACAAAAAGCAAGAAAAAAAATAAAAAAGGAAAATACAAAATACATAAAATAAAATTTGAGAAAAAAAAAAGAGGAAAAGAAGAAAAAAATAAAAAGTGAAGAGGCAAAAACATGAAAGAAAAGAAAAAGAAAAAAATTTATAGAAAATTTTAAAACAAAGGAAAACGTGAAAGCACATAAAAAAAGAATAAAAATTTGAAAGGAGAAAAAGTTAATGAAAAATTATAAAAATGCAATAGAAAATAACTGAGAATGATAAAAGAAAAAAAGATAGAAAAATAAAAAATTCCAAAACTTTATAAAAATTTATGAAACTATAAACAAAGAAAGAAAATAAAAAACAAAAATAAAAAAAAGCAAAAAAAATGAAAGCAAACGAAAAAAGAGAAAAAAACAAAAATACAACAAAAAATATAAAAAGTAAGAAAATAAAAAAAGACAAAAATTGAATAAAAATTTCAAAAATGAAATGGAATGACAAAAAGGAAAAAAATAGTTTAAAAAATACAAAAAATTGAAAAACATATAAGACCTAACAATATAAAAAGTCATACAAAAAATGAAAAAAGAGAAAAGTTAATGCAAAATAAAAGAAAAGTATGAGAATTTAAAAACAGAAATAAGAAACGAAAGGAAATTTGTGGGAAAAAAATAGAATAGCACGAAAAGAATAAAAATGAAAAGACAAAATATTTGGAATAAAAAACAAAAAAATAAAAAATTTAAAACAGCGAAAAAATTAAAGCAAGAAAAATGAAAGTATATGAAAAAAAACAAGAAGAAGGAAAATTGTGAAGGGAAAAAGTTATTAAAAAATTACAAAGCAGAAAAAAAATAAAAAAGATGCAAAAAATAAGAAAAAAAAAATTGAACTTTATAAAAATTTTCTAAAATATAAATAAAAAATAAATTAAGGGAACAAATTAAAATAAACAAAAAGAAAAAAGTAACAAAGTAAGAAAATTTTAAAACAAAGGAAAAAGTGAACAAAAGAAAATGAAAGCACATAAAAAAAAGAAGAAAAATTTGAAAGGAGAAAAAATTAATGAAAAATTATAAAAATGCAATAGAAAATAACCGAGAATGATAAAAGAAAAGAAGATAGAAAAATAAAAAATTCCAAAACTTTATAAAAATTTATGAAACTATAAACAAAGAAAGAAAATAAAAAATAAAAAGAAAAAAAATGAAAGCAAAAGAAAAAAGATAAATAAAGCACAAAAAAAAAAGAAAAAACAAAAATACAACAAAAAATATAAAAAGTAAGAATTTAAAAAAGGAGAAAAATTGAATAAAAATTTCAAAAATGAAATAGAATGACAAAAAGAAAAAAAAATAGTTTAAAAATACAAAAAATTGAAAACATATAAGACCTAACAATAACAAAAGTCAGACAAAAAATAAAAAAAAGTACGAGAATTTAAAAACGGAAATAAAAAATGAAAGGAAATTTGTGGGAAAAAAATAGAATAGCAAGAAAAAGAATAAAATTGAAAAGACAAAAGATTTGGAATAAAAGACAGAGAAATAAAAAATTTTAAAACAATGAAAAAACTAAAACAAGAAAAAATGAAAGTACACGAAAAAAAAACAAGAACAAGGAAAATTGTGAAGGGAAAAAGTTATTAAAAAATTACAAAGTAGAAAAAAAGAAAGAAAAAAAAATTGAACGTTATAAAAATTTTCTAAAATATAAATAAAAAATAATTAAGAGAAAAAATTAAATGAAATACGAAAGTAAGAAAATGAAAAATCAGCGAATCAAAAAAATATAAAAAGACAAAATGAATAAAAATTTCAAATATAAAATGGAAAAAAACTATTAGCTTAGAATGTACAAAGAAAAACAAAAAAAAAATATAACAAATAGAGGACAAAGATATAAAACATGAAAAATAAAATAAAAGTTAATAAAAAATATAAATAAAAATAAAAGAAGTTTGAGGTTTTAAAATTATAAAGAAGAAATAAAAAAAAAAAGCGTGAACAAAAAGATTTAACAAAAAGCAAGAAAAAAAATAAAAAAGGAAAATACAAAATACATAAAATAAAATTTGAGAAAAAAAAAAGAGGAAAAGAAGAAAAAAATAAAAAGTGAAGAGGCAAAAACATGAAAGAAAAGAAAAAGAAAAAAATTTATAGAAAATTTTAAAACAAAGGAAAACGTGAAAGCACATAAAAAAAGAATAAAAATTTGAAAGGAGAAAAAGTTAATGAAAAATTATAAAAATGCAATAGAAAATAACTGAGAATGATAAAAGAAAAAAAGATAGAAAAATAAAAAATTCCAAAACTTTATAAAAATTTATGAAACTATAAACAAAGAAAGAAAATAAAAAACAAAAATAAAAAAAAGCAAAAAAAATGAAAGCAAACGAAAAAAGAGAAAAAAACAAAAATACAACAAAAAATATAAAAAGTAAGAAAATAAAAAAAGACAAAAATTGAATAAAAATTTCAAAAATGAAATGGAATGACAAAAAGGAAAAAAATAGTTTAAAAAATACAAAAAATTGAAAAACATATAAGACCTAACAATATAAAAAGTCATACAAAAAATGAAAAAAGAGAAAAGTTAATGCAAAATAAAAGAAAAGTATGAGAATTTAAAAACAGAAATAAGAAACGAAAGGAAATTTGTGGGAAAAAAATAGAATAGCACGAAAAGAATAAAAATGAAAAGACAAAATATTTGGAATAAAAAACAAAAAAATAAAAAATTTAAAACAGCGAAAAAATTAAAGCAAGAAAAATGAAAGTATATGAAAAAAAACAAGAAGAAGGAAAATTGTGAAGGGAAAAAGTTATTAAAAAATTACAAAGCAGAAAAAAAATAAAAAAGATGCAAAAAATAAGAAAAAAAAATTGAACTTTATAAAAATTTTCTAAAATATAAATAAAAAATAAATTAAGGGAACAAATTAAAATAAACAAAAAGAAAAAAGTAACAAAGTAAGAAAATTTTAAAACAAAGGAAAAAGTGAACAAAAGAAAATGAAAGCACATAAAAAAAAGAAGAAAAATTTGAAAGGAGAAAAAATTAATGAAAAATTATAAAAATGCAATAGAAAATAACCGAGAATGATAAAAGAAAAGAAGATAGAAAAATAAAAAATTCCAAAACTTTATAAAAATTTATGAAACTATAAACAAAGAAAGAAAATAAAAAATAAAAAGAAAAAAAATGAAAGCAAAAGAAAAAAGATAAATAAAGCACAAAAAAAAAAGAAAAAACAAAAATACAACAAAAAATATAAAAAGTAAGAATTTAAAAAAGGAGAAAAATTGAATAAAAATTTCAAAAATGAAATAGAATGACAAAAAGAAAAAAAAATAGTTTAAAAATACAAAAAATTGAAAACATATAAGACCTAACAATAACAAAAGTCAGACAAAAAATAAAAAAAAGTACGAGAATTTAAAAACGGAAATAAAAAATGAAAGGAAATTTGTGGGAAAAAAATAGAATAGCAAGAAAAAGAATAAAATTGAAAAGACAAAAGATTTGGAATAAAAGACAGAGAAATAAAAAATTTTAAAACAATGAAAAAACTAAAACAAGAAAAAATGAAAGTACACGAAAAAAAAACAAGAACAAGGAAAATTGTGAAGGGAAAAAGTTATTAAAAAATTACAAAGTAGAAAAAAAGAAAGAAAAAAAAATTGAACGTTATAAAAATTTTCTAAAATATAAATAAAAAATAATTAAGAGAAAAAATTAAATGAAATACGAAAGTAAGAAAATGAAAAATCAGCGAATCAAAAAAATATAAAAAGACAAAATGAATAAAAATTTCAAATATAAAATGGAAAAAAACTATTAGCTTAGAATGTACAAAGAAAAACAAAAAAAAAATATAACAAATAGAGGACAAAGATATAAAACATGAAAAATAAAATAAAAGTTAATAAAAAATATAAATAAAAATAAAAGAAGTTTGAGGTTTTAAAATTATAAAGAAGAAATAAAAAAAAAAAGCGTGAACAAAAAGATTTAACAAAAAGCAAGAAAAAAAATAAAAAAGGAAAATACAAAATACATAAAATAAAATTTGAGAAAAAAAAAAGAGGAAAAGAAGAAAAAAATAAAAAGTGAAGAGGCAAAAACATGAAAGAAAAGAAAAAGAAAAAAATTTATAGAAAATTTTAAAACAAAGGAAAACGTGAAAGCACATAAAAAAAGAATAAAAATTTGAAAGGAGAAAAAGTTAATGAAAAATTATAAAAATGCAATAGAAAATAACTGAGAATGATAAAAGAAAAAAAGATAGAAAAATAAAAAATTCCAAAACTTTATAAAAATTTATGAAACTATAAACAAAGAAAGAAAATAAAAAACAAAAATAAAAAAAAGCAAAAAAAATGAAAGCAAACGAAAAAAGAGAAAAAAACAAAAATACAACAAAAAATATAAAAAGTAAGAAAATAAAAAAAGACAAAAATTGAATAAAAATTTCAAAAATGAAATGGAATGACAAAAAGGAAAAAAATAGTTTAAAAAATACAAAAAATTGAAAAACATATAAGACCTAACAATATAAAAAGTCATACAAAAAATGAAAAAAGAGAAAAGTTAATGCAAAATAAAAGAAAAGTATGAGAATTTAAAAACAGAAATAAGAAACGAAAGGAAATTTGTGGGAAAAAAATAGAATAGCACGAAAAGAATAAAAATGAAAAGACAAAATATTTGGAATAAAAAACAAAAAAATAAAAAATTTAAAACAGCGAAAAAATTAAAGCAAGAAAAATGAAAGTATATGAAAAAAAACAAGAAGAAGGAAAATTGTGAAGGGAAAAAGTTATTAAAAAATTACAAAGCAGAAAAAAAATAAAAAAGATGCAAAAAATAAGAAAAAAAAATTGAACTTTATAAAAATTTTCTAAAATATAAATAAAAAATAAATTAAGGGAACAAATTAAAATAAACAAAAAGAAAAAAGTAACAAAGTAAGAAAATTTTAAAACAAAGGAAAAAGTGAACAAAAGAAAATGAAAGCACATAAAAAAAAGAAGAAAAATTTGAAAGGAGAAAAAATTAATGAAAAATTATAAAAATGCAATAGAAAATAACCGAGAATGATAAAAGAAAAGAAGATAGAAAAATAAAAAATTCCAAAACTTTATAAAAATTTATGAAACTATAAACAAAGAAAGAAAATAAAAAATAAAAAGAAAAAAAATGAAAGCAAAAGAAAAAAGATAAATAAAGCACAAAAAAAAAAGAAAAAACAAAAATACAACAAAAAATATAAAAAGTAAGAATTTAAAAAAGGAGAAAAATTGAATAAAAATTTCAAAAATGAAATAGAATGACAAAAAGAAAAAAAAATAGTTTAAAAATACAAAAAATTGAAAACATATAAGACCTAACAATAACAAAAGTCAGACAAAAAATAAAAAAAAGTACGAGAATTTAAAAACGGAAATAAAAAATGAAAGGAAATTTGTGGGAAAAAAATAGAATAGCAAGAAAAAGAATAAAATTGAAAAGACAAAAGATTTGGAATAAAAGACAGAGAAATAAAAAATTTTAAAACAATGAAAAAACTAAAACAAGAAAAAATGAAAGTACACGAAAAAAAAACAAGAACAAGGAAAATTGTGAAGGGAAAAAGTTATTAAAAAATTACAAAGTAGAAAAAAAGAAAGAAAAAAAAATTGAACGTTATAAAAATTTTCTAAAATATAAATAAAAAATAATTAAGAGAAAAAATTAAATGAAATACGAAAGTAAGAAAATGAAAAATCAGCGAATCAAAAAAATATAAAAAGACAAAATGAATAAAAATTTCAAATATAAAATGGAAAAAAACTATTAGCTTAGAATGTACAAAGAAAAACAAAAAAAAAATATAACAAATAGAGGACAAAGATATAAAACATGAAAAATAAAATAAAAGTTAATAAAAAATATAAATAAAAATAAAAGAAGTTTGAGGTTTTAAAATTATAAAGAAGAAATAAAAAAAAAAAGCGTGAACAAAAAGATTTAACAAAAAGCAAGAAAAAAAATAAAAAAGGAAAATACAAAATACATAAAATAAAATTTGAGAAAAAAAAAAGAGGAAAAGAAGAAAAAAATAAAAAGTGAAGAGGCAAAAACATGAAAGAAAAGAAAAAGAAAAAAATTTATAGAAAATTTTAAAACAAAGGAAAACGTGAAAGCACATAAAAAAAGAATAAAAATTTGAAAGGAGAAAAAGTTAATGAAAAATTATAAAAATGCAATAGAAAATAACTGAGAATGATAAAAGAAAAAAAGATAGAAAAATAAAAAATTCCAAAACTTTATAAAAATTTATGAAACTATAAACAAAGAAAGAAAATAAAAAACAAAAATAAAAAAAAGCAAAAAAAATGAAAGCAAACGAAAAAAGAGAAAAAAACAAAAATACAACAAAAAATATAAAAAGTAAGAAAATAAAAAAAGACAAAAATTGAATAAAAATTTCAAAAATGAAATGGAATGACAAAAAGGAAAAAAATAGTTTAAAAAATACAAAAAATTGAAAAACATATAAGACCTAACAATATAAAAAGTCATACAAAAAATGAAAAAAGAGAAAAGTTAATGCAAAATAAAAGAAAAGTATGAGAATTTAAAAACAGAAATAAGAAACGAAAGGAAATTTGTGGGAAAAAAATAGAATAGCACGAAAAGAATAAAAATGAAAAGACAAAATATTTGGAATAAAAAACAAAAAAATAAAAAATTTAAAACAGCGAAAAAATTAAAGCAAGAAAAATGAAAGTATATGAAAAAAAACAAGAAGAAGGAAAATTGTGAAGGGAAAAAGTTATTAAAAAATTACAAAGCAGAAAAAAAATAAAAAAGATGCAAAAAATAAGAAAAAAAAATTGAACTTTATAAAAATTTTCTAAAATATAAATAAAAAATAAATTAAGGGAACAAATTAAAATAAACAAAAAGAAAAAAGTAACAAAGTAAGAAAATTTTAAAACAAAGGAAAAAGTGAACAAAAGAAAATGAAAGCACATAAAAAAAAGAAGAAAAATTTGAAAGGAGAAAAAATTAATGAAAAATTATAAAAATGCAATAGAAAATAACCGAGAATGATAAAAGAAAAGAAGATAGAAAAATAAAAAATTCCAAAACTTTATAAAAATTTATGAAACTATAAACAAAGAAAGAAAATAAAAAATAAAAAGAAAAAAAATGAAAGCAAAAGAAAAAAGATAAATAAAGCACAAAAAAAAAAGAAAAAACAAAAATACAACAAAAAATATAAAAAGTAAGAATTTAAAAAAGGAGAAAAATTGAATAAAAATTTCAAAAATGAAATAGAATGACAAAAAGAAAAAAAAATAGTTTAAAAATACAAAAAATTGAAAACATATAAGACCTAACAATAACAAAAGTCAGACAAAAAATAAAAAAAAGTACGAGAATTTAAAAACGGAAATAAAAAATGAAAGGAAATTTGTGGGAAAAAAATAGAATAGCAAGAAAAAGAATAAAATTGAAAAGACAAAAGATTTGGAATAAAAGACAGAGAAATAAAAAATTTTAAAACAATGAAAAAACTAAAACAAGAAAAAATGAAAGTACACGAAAAAAAAACAAGAACAAGGAAAATTGTGAAGGGAAAAAGTTATTAAAAAATTACAAAGTAGAAAAAAAGAAAGAAAAAAAAATTGAACGTTATAAAAATTTTCTAAAATATAAATAAAAAATAATTAAGAGAAAAAATTAAATGAAATACGAAAGTAAGAAAATGAAAAATCAGCGAATCAAAAAAATATAAAAAGACAAAATGAATAAAAATTTCAAATATAAAATGGAAAAAAACTATTAGCTTAGAATGTACAAAGAAAAACAAAAAAAAAATATAACAAATAGAGGACAAAGATATAAAACATGAAAAATAAAATAAAAGTTAATAAAAAATATAAATAAAAATAAAAGAAGTTTGAGGTTTTAAAATTATAAAGAAGAAATAAAAAAAAAAAGCGTGAACAAAAAGATTTAACAAAAAGCAAGAAAAAAAATAAAAAAGGAAAATACAAAATACATAAAATAAAATTTGAGAAAAAAAAAAGAGGAAAAGAAGAAAAAAATAAAAAGTGAAGAGGCAAAAACATGAAAGAAAAGAAAAAGAAAAAAATTTATAGAAAATTTTAAAACAAAGGAAAACGTGAAAGCACATAAAAAAAGAATAAAAATTTGAAAGGAGAAAAAGTTAATGAAAAATTATAAAAATGCAATAGAAAATAACTGAGAATGATAAAAGAAAAAAAGATAGAAAAATAAAAAATTCCAAAACTTTATAAAAATTTATGAAACTATAAACAAAGAAAGAAAATAAAAAACAAAAATAAAAAAAAGCAAAAAAAATGAAAGCAAACGAAAAAAGAGAAAAAAACAAAAATACAACAAAAAATATAAAAAGTAAGAAAATAAAAAAAGACAAAAATTGAATAAAAATTTCAAAAATGAAATGGAATGACAAAAAGGAAAAAAATAGTTTAAAAAATACAAAAAATTGAAAAACATATAAGACCTAACAATATAAAAAGTCATACAAAAAATGAAAAAAGAGAAAAGTTAATGCAAAATAAAAGAAAAGTATGAGAATTTAAAAACAGAAATAAGAAACGAAAGGAAATTTGTGGGAAAAAAATAGAATAGCACGAAAAGAATAAAAATGAAAAGACAAAATATTTGGAATAAAAAACAAAAAAATAAAAAATTTAAAACAGCGAAAAAATTAAAGCAAGAAAAATGAAAGTATATGAAAAAAAACAAGAAGAAGGAAAATTGTGAAGGGAAAAAGTTATTAAAAAATTACAAAGCAGAAAAAAAATAAAAAAGATGCAAAAAATAAGAAAAAAAAATTGAACTTTATAAAAATTTTCTAAAATATAAATAAAAAATAAATTAAGGGAACAAATTAAAATAAACAAAAAGAAAAAAGTAACAAAGTAAGAAAATTTTAAAACAAAGGAAAAAGTGAACAAAAGAAAATGAAAGCACATAAAAAAAAGAAGAAAAATTTGAAAGGAGAAAAAATTAATGAAAAATTATAAAAATGCAATAGAAAATAACCGAGAATGATAAAAGAAAAGAAGATAGAAAAATAAAAAATTCCAAAACTTTATAAAAATTTATGAAACTATAAACAAAGAAAGAAAATAAAAAATAAAAAGAAAAAAAATGAAAGCAAAAGAAAAAAGATAAATAAAGCACAAAAAAAAAAGAAAAAACAAAAATACAACAAAAAATATAAAAAGTAAGAATTTAAAAAAGGAGAAAAATTGAATAAAAATTTCAAAAATGAAATAGAATGACAAAAAGAAAAAAAAATAGTTTAAAAATACAAAAAATTGAAAACATATAAGACCTAACAATAACAAAAGTCAGACAAAAAATAAAAAAAAGTACGAGAATTTAAAAACGGAAATAAAAAATGAAAGGAAATTTGTGGGAAAAAAATAGAATAGCAAGAAAAAGAATAAAATTGAAAAGACAAAAGATTTGGAATAAAAGACAGAGAAATAAAAAATTTTAAAACAATGAAAAAACTAAAACAAGAAAAAATGAAAGTACACGAAAAAAAAACAAGAACAAGGAAAATTGTGAAGGGAAAAAGTTATTAAAAAATTACAAAGTAGAAAAAAAGAAAGAAAAAAAAATTGAACGTTATAAAAATTTTCTAAAATATAAATAAAAAATAATTAAGAGAAAAAATTAAATGAAATACGAAAGTAAGAAAATGAAAAATCAGCGAATCAAAAAAATATAAAAAGACAAAATGAATAAAAATTTCAAATATAAAATGGAAAAAAACTATTAGCTTAGAATGTACAAAGAAAAACAAAAAAAAAATATAACAAATAGAGGACAAAGATATAAAACATGAAAAATAAAATAAAAGTTAATAAAAAATATAAATAAAAATAAAAGAAGTTTGAGGTTTTAAAATTATAAAGAAGAAATAAAAAAAAAAAGCGTGAACAAAAAGATTTAACAAAAAGCAAGAAAAAAAATAAAAAAGGAAAATACAAAATACATAAAATAAAATTTGAGAAAAAAAAAAGAGGAAAAGAAGAAAAAAATAAAAAGTGAAGAGGCAAAAACATGAAAGAAAAGAAAAAGAAAAAAATTTATAGAAAATTTTAAAACAAAGGAAAACGTGAAAGCACATAAAAAAAGAATAAAAATTTGAAAGGAGAAAAAGTTAATGAAAAATTATAAAAATGCAATAGAAAATAACTGAGAATGATAAAAGAAAAAAAGATAGAAAAATAAAAAATTCCAAAACTTTATAAAAATTTATGAAACTATAAACAAAGAAAGAAAATAAAAAACAAAAATAAAAAAAAGCAAAAAAAATGAAAGCAAACGAAAAAAGAGAAAAAAACAAAAATACAACAAAAAATATAAAAAGTAAGAAAATAAAAAAAGACAAAAATTGAATAAAAATTTCAAAAATGAAATGGAATGACAAAAAGGAAAAAAATAGTTTAAAAAATACAAAAAATTGAAAAACATATAAGACCTAACAATATAAAAAGTCATACAAAAAATGAAAAAAGAGAAAAGTTAATGCAAAATAAAAGAAAAGTATGAGAATTTAAAAACAGAAATAAGAAACGAAAGGAAATTTGTGGGAAAAAAATAGAATAGCACGAAAAGAATAAAAATGAAAAGACAAAATATTTGGAATAAAAAACAAAAAAATAAAAAATTTAAAACAGCGAAAAAATTAAAGCAAGAAAAATGAAAGTATATGAAAAAAAACAAGAAGAAGGAAAATTGTGAAGGGAAAAAGTTATTAAAAAATTACAAAGCAGAAAAAAAATAAAAAAGATGCAAAAAATAAGAAAAAAAAATTGAACTTTATAAAAATTTTCTAAAATATAAATAAAAAATAAATTAAGGGAACAAATTAAAATAAACAAAAAGAAAAAAGTAACAAAGTAAGAAAATTTTAAAACAAAGGAAAAAGTGAACAAAAGAAAATGAAAGCACATAAAAAAAAGAAGAAAAATTTGAAAGGAGAAAAAATTAATGAAAAATTATAAAAATGCAATAGAAAATAACCGAGAATGATAAAAGAAAAGAAGATAGAAAAATAAAAAATTCCAAAACTTTATAAAAATTTATGAAACTATAAACAAAGAAAGAAAATAAAAAATAAAAAGAAAAAAAATGAAAGCAAAAGAAAAAAGATAAATAAAGCACAAAAAAAAAAGAAAAAACAAAAATACAACAAAAAATATAAAAAGTAAGAATTTAAAAAAGGAGAAAAATTGAATAAAAATTTCAAAAATGAAATAGAATGACAAAAAGAAAAAAAAATAGTTTAAAAATACAAAAAATTGAAAACATATAAGACCTAACAATAACAAAAGTCAGACAAAAAATAAAAAAAAGTACGAGAATTTAAAAACGGAAATAAAAAATGAAAGGAAATTTGTGGGAAAAAAATAGAATAGCAAGAAAAAGAATAAAATTGAAAAGACAAAAGATTTGGAATAAAAGACAGAGAAATAAAAAATTTTAAAACAATGAAAAAACTAAAACAAGAAAAAATGAAAGTACACGAAAAAAAAACAAGAACAAGGAAAATTGTGAAGGGAAAAAGTTATTAAAAAATTACAAAGTAGAAAAAAAGAAAGAAAAAAAAATTGAACGTTATAAAAATTTTCTAAAATATAAATAAAAAATAATTAAGAGAAAAAATTAAATGAAATACGAAAGTAAGAAAATGAAAAATCAGCGAATCAAAAAAATATAAAAAGACAAAATGAATAAAAATTT
Organism: Durio zibethinus; assembly: GCF_047325235.1. NCBI lineage: Eukaryota > Viridiplantae > Streptophyta > Magnoliopsida > Malvales > Malvaceae > Durio > Durio zibethinus. The sequence continues at coordinate 209,484 of NW_028322965.1, read as the reverse complement.
CAAATATAAAATGGAAAAAAACTATTAGCTTAGAATGTACAAAGAAAAACAAAAAAAAAATATAACAAATAGAGGACAAAGATATAAAACATGAAAAATAAAATAAAAGTTAATAAAAAATATAAATAAAAATAAAAGAAGTTTGAGGTTTTAAAATTATAAAGAAGAAATAAAAAAAAAAAGCGTGAACAAAAAGATTTAACAAAAAGCAAGAAAAAAAATAAAAAAGGAAAATACAAAATACATAAAATAAAATTTGAGAAAAAAAAAAGAGGAAAAGAAGAAAAAAATAAAAAGTGAAGAGGCAAAAACATGAAAGAAAAGAAAAAGAAAAAAATTTATAGAAAATTTTAAAACAAAGGAAAACGTGAAAGCACATAAAAAAAGAATAAAAATTTGAAAGGAGAAAAAGTTAATGAAAAATTATAAAAATGCAATAGAAAATAACTGAGAATGATAAAAGAAAAAAAGATAGAAAAATAAAAAATTCCAAAACTTTATAAAAATTTATGAAACTATAAACAAAGAAAGAAAATAAAAAACAAAAATAAAAAAAAGCAAAAAAAATGAAAGCAAACGAAAAAAGAGAAAAAAACAAAAATACAACAAAAAATATAAAAAGTAAGAAAATAAAAAAAGACAAAAATTGAATAAAAATTTCAAAAATGAAATGGAATGACAAAAAGGAAAAAAATAGTTTAAAAAATACAAAAAATTGAAAAACATATAAGACCTAACAATATAAAAAGTCATACAAAAAATGAAAAAAGAGAAAAGTTAATGCAAAATAAAAGAAAAGTATGAGAATTTAAAAACAGAAATAAGAAACGAAAGGAAATTTGTGGGAAAAAAATAGAATAGCACGAAAAGAATAAAAATGAAAAGACAAAATATTTGGAATAAAAAACAAAAAAATAAAAAATTTAAAACAGCGAAAAAATTAAAGCAAGAAAAATGAAAGTATATGAAAAAAAACAAGAAGAAGGAAAATTGTGAAGGGAAAAAGTTATTAAAAAATTACAAAGCAGAAAAAAAATAAAAAAGATGCAAAAAATAAGAAAAAAAAATTGAACTTTATAAAAATTTTCTAAAATATAAATAAAAAATAAATTAAGGGAACAAATTAAAATAAACAAAAAGAAAAAAGTAACAAAGTAAGAAAATTTTAAAACAAAGGAAAAAGTGAACAAAAGAAAATGAAAGCACATAAAAAAAAGAAGAAAAATTTGAAAGGAGAAAAAATTAATGAAAAATTATAAAAATGCAATAGAAAATAACCGAGAATGATAAAAGAAAAGAAGATAGAAAAATAAAAAATTCCAAAACTTTATAAAAATTTATGAAACTATAAACAAAGAAAGAAAATAAAAAATAAAAAGAAAAAAAATGAAAGCAAAAGAAAAAAGATAAATAAAGCACAAAAAAAAAAGAAAAAACAAAAATACAACAAAAAATATAAAAAGTAAGAATTTAAAAAAGGAGAAAAATTGAATAAAAATTTCAAAAATGAAATAGAATGACAAAAAGAAAAAAAAATAGTTTAAAAATACAAAAAATTGAAAACATATAAGACCTAACAATAACAAAAGTCAGACAAAAAATAAAAAAAAGTACGAGAATTTAAAAACGGAAATAAAAAATGAAAGGAAATTTGTGGGAAAAAAATAGAATAGCAAGAAAAAGAATAAAATTGAAAAGACAAAAGATTTGGAATAAAAGACAGAGAAATAAAAAATTTTAAAACAATGAAAAAACTAAAACAAGAAAAAATGAAAGTACACGAAAAAAAAACAAGAACAAGGAAAATTGTGAAGGGAAAAAGTTATTAAAAAATTACAAAGTAGAAAAAAAGAAAGAAAAAAAAATTGAACGTTATAAAAATTTTCTAAAATATAAATAAAAAATAATTAAGAGAAAAAATTAAATGAAATACGAAAGTAAGAAAATGAAAAATCAGCGAATCAAAAAAATATAAAAAGACAAAATGAATAAAAATTTCAAATATAAAATGGAAAAAAACTATTAGCTTAGAATGTACAAAGAAAAACAAAAAAAAAATATAACAAATAGAGGACAAAGATATAAAACATGAAAAATAAAATAAAAGTTAATAAAAAATATAAATAAAAATAAAAGAAGTTTGAGGTTTTAAAATTATAAAGAAGAAATAAAAAAAAAAAGCGTGAACAAAAAGATTTAACAAAAAGCAAGAAAAAAAATAAAAAAGGAAAATACAAAATACATAAAATAAAATTTGAGAAAAAAAAAAGAGGAAAAGAAGAAAAAAATAAAAAGTGAAGAGGCAAAAACATGAAAGAAAAGAAAAAGAAAAAAATTTATAGAAAATTTTAAAACAAAGGAAAACGTGAAAGCACATAAAAAAAGAATAAAAATTTGAAAGGAGAAAAAGTTAATGAAAAATTATAAAAATGCAATAGAAAATAACTGAGAATGATAAAAGAAAAAAAGATAGAAAAATAAAAAATTCCAAAACTTTATAAAAATTTATGAAACTATAAACAAAGAAAGAAAATAAAAAACAAAAATAAAAAAAAGCAAAAAAAATGAAAGCAAACGAAAAAAGAGAAAAAAACAAAAATACAACAAAAAATATAAAAAGTAAGAAAATAAAAAAAGACAAAAATTGAATAAAAATTTCAAAAATGAAATGGAATGACAAAAAGGAAAAAAATAGTTTAAAAAATACAAAAAATTGAAAAACATATAAGACCTAACAATATAAAAAGTCATACAAAAAATGAAAAAAGAGAAAAGTTAATGCAAAATAAAAGAAAAGTATGAGAATTTAAAAACAGAAATAAGAAACGAAAGGAAATTTGTGGGAAAAAAATAGAATAGCACGAAAAGAATAAAAATGAAAAGACAAAATATTTGGAATAAAAAACAAAAAAATAAAAAATTTAAAACAGCGAAAAAATTAAAGCAAGAAAAATGAAAGTATATGAAAAAAAACAAGAAGAAGGAAAATTGTGAAGGGAAAAAGTTATTAAAAAATTACAAAGCAGAAAAAAAATAAAAAAGATGCAAAAAATAAGAAAAAAAAATTGAACTTTATAAAAATTTTCTAAAATATAAATAAAAAATAAATTAAGGGAACAAATTAAAATAAACAAAAAGAAAAAAGTAACAAAGTAAGAAAATTTTAAAACAAAGGAAAAAGTGAACAAAAGAAAATGAAAGCACATAAAAAAAAGAAGAAAAATTTGAAAGGAGAAAAAATTAATGAAAAATTATAAAAATGCAATAGAAAATAACCGAGAATGATAAAAGAAAAGAAGATAGAAAAATAAAAAATTCCAAAACTTTATAAAAATTTATGAAACTATAAACAAAGAAAGAAAATAAAAAATAAAAAGAAAAAAAATGAAAGCAAAAGAAAAAAGATAAATAAAGCACAAAAAAAAAAGAAAAAACAAAAATACAACAAAAAATATAAAAAGTAAGAATTTAAAAAAGGAGAAAAATTGAATAAAAATTTCAAAAATGAAATAGAATGACAAAAAGAAAAAAAAATAGTTTAAAAATACAAAAAATTGAAAACATATAAGACCTAACAATAACAAAAGTCAGACAAAAAATAAAAAAAAGTACGAGAATTTAAAAACGGAAATAAAAAATGAAAGGAAATTTGTGGGAAAAAAATAGAATAGCAAGAAAAAGAATAAAATTGAAAAGACAAAAGATTTGGAATAAAAGACAGAGAAATAAAAAATTTTAAAACAATGAAAAAATTAAAACAAGAAAAAATGAAAGTACACGAAAAAAAAACAAGAACAAGGAAAATTGTGAAGGGAAAAAGTTATTAAAAAATTACAAAGTAGAAAAAAAGAAAGAAAAAAAAATTGAACGTTATAAAAATTTTCTAAAATATAAATAAAAAATAATTAAGAGAAAAAATTAAATGAAATACAAAAGTAAGAAAATGAAAAATCAGCGAATCAAAAAAATATAAAAAGACAAAATGAATAAAAATTTCAAATATAAAATGGAAAAAAACTATTAGCTTAGAATGTACAAAGAAAAACAAAAAAAAAATATAACAAATAGAGGACAAAGATATAAAACATGAAAAATAAAATAAAAGTTAATAAAAAATATAAATAAAAATAAAATAAAAATTAATGAAAAATTATAAAAATGCAATAGAAAATAACCGAGAATGATAAAAGAAAAGAAGATAGAAAAATAAAAAATTCCAAAACTTTATAAAAACTTATGAAACTATAAACAAAGAAAGAAAATAAAAAAATAAAAAGAAAAAAAATGAAAGCAACAGAAAAAAGATAAATAAAGCACAAAAAAACAAAAATACAACAAAAAATTATAAAAAGTAAGAATTTAAAAAAGGAGAAAAATTGAATAAAAAATTTCGAAAATGAAATAGAATGACAAAAAGAAAAAAAAATAGTTTAAAAATACAAAAAATTGAAAACATATAAGACCTAACAATAACAAAAGTCAGACAAAAAATAAAAAAAAGTACGAGAATTTAAAAACGGAAATAAAAAATGAAAGGAAATTTGTGGGAAAAAAATAGAATAGCAAGAAAAAGAATAAAATTGAAAAGACAAAAGATTTGGAATAAAAGACAGAGAAATAAAAAATTTTAAAACAATGAAAAAATTAAAACAAGAAAAAATGAAAGTACACGAAAAAAAAACAAGAACAAGGAAAATTGTGAAGGGAAAAAGTTATTAAAAAATTACAAAGTAGAAAAAAAGAAAGAAAAAAAAATTGAACGTTATAAAAATTTTCTAAAATATAAATAAAAAATAATTAAGAGAAAAAATTAAATGAAATACAAAAGTAAGAAAATGAAAAATCAGCGAATCAAAAAAATATAAAAAGACAAAATGAATAAAAATTTCAAATATAAAATGGAAAAAAACTATTAGCTTAGAATGTACAAAGAAAAACAAAAAAAAAATATAACAAATAGAGGACAAAGATATAAAACATGAAAAATAAAATAAAAGTTAATAAAAAATATAAATAAAAATAAAAGAAGTTTGAGGTTTTAAAATTATAAAGAAGAAATAAAAAAAAAAAGCGTGAACAAAAAGATTTAACAAAAAGCAAGAAAAAAAATAAAAAAGGAAAATACAAAATACATAAAATAAAATTTGAGAAAAAAAAAAGAGGAAAAGAAGAAAAAAATAAAAAGTGAAGAGGCAAAAACATGAAAGAAAAGAAAAAGAAAAAAATTTATAGAAAATTTTAAAACAAAGGAAAACGTGAAAGCACATAAAAAAAGAATAAAAATTTGAAAGGAGAAAAAGTTAATGAAAAATTATAAAAATGCAATAGAAAATAACTGAGAATGATAAAAGAAAAAAAGATAGAAAAATAAAAAATTCCAAAACTTTATAAAAATTTATGAAACTATAAACAAAGAAAGAAAATAAAAAACAAAAATAAAAAAAAGCAAAAAAAATGAAAGCAAACGAAAAAAGAGAAAAAAACAAAAATACAACAAAAAATATAAAAAGTAAGAAAATAAAAAAAGACAAAAATTGAATAAAAATTTCAAAAATGAAATGGAATGACAAAAAGGAAAAAAATAGTTTAAAAAATACAAAAAATTGAAAAACATATAAGACCTAACAATATAAAAAGTCATACAAAAAATGAAAAAAGAGAAAAGTTAATGCAAAATAAAAGAAAAGTATGAGAATTTAAAAACAGAAATAAGAAACGAAAGGAAATTTGTGGGAAAAAAATAGAATAGCACGAAAAGAATAAAAATGAAAAGACAAAATATTTGGAATAAAAAACAAAAAAATAAAAAATTTAAAACAGCGAAAAAATTAAAGCAAGAAAAATGAAAGTATATGAAAAAAAACAAGAAGAAGGAAAATTGTGAAGGGAAAAAGTTATTAAAAAATTACAAAGCAGAAAAAAAATAAAAAAGATGCAAAAAATAAGAAAAAAAAAATTGAACTTTATAAAAATTTTCTAAAATATAAATAAAAAATAAATTAAGGGAACAAATTAAAATAAACAAAAAGAAAAAAGTAACAAAGTAAGAAAATTTTAAAACAAAGGAAAAAGTGAACAAAAGAAAATGAAAGCACATAAAAAAAAGAAGAAAAATTTGAAAGGAGAAAAAATTAATGAAAAATTATAAAAATGCAATAGAAAATAACCGAGAATGATAAAAGAAAAGAAGATAGAAAAATAAAAAATTCCAAAACTTTATAAAAACTTATGAAACTATAAACAAAGAAAGAAAATAAAAAAATAAAAAGAAAAAAAATGAAAGCAACAGAAAAAAGATAAATAAAGCACAAAAAAACAAAAATACAACAAAAAATTATAAAAAGTAAGAAAAGAAAAAAGGATAAAATTTGAATATAAAATTTCGAAAATGAAATGGAATGACAAAAAGAAAAAAAAATAGTTTAAAAATTACAAAAAAATTGAAAAACATATAAGACCTAACAATATAAAAAGTCAGACAAAAAATGAAAAAAGAGAAAAGTTAATGCAAAATAAAAAAATTATGAGAATTTAAAAACAGAAATAAGAAATGAAAGGAAATTTGTGGGAAAAAAAATAGAATAGCAAGAAAAGACAAAAGCTTTGGAATAAAAAACAGAAAAATAAAAAATTTTAAAAGAACGAAAAAATTAAAACAAGAAAAAATGAAAGTAGATGAAAAAAGAAAAAACAAGAAGAAGGAAAATTGTGAAGGGAAAAAGTCATTAAAAAATTACAAAGTAGAAAAAAAAAATAAAAAAGATTCAAAAAATAAGAAAAAAAATTGAACTTTATAAAACTTTTCTAAAATATAAATAAAAAATAAATGAAAAAATAAATTAAGGGAAAAAAATAAAAAAGTAACAAAGTAAGAAAATAAAAAATTAGCGAATCAAAAAAATATAAAAAGACAAAATGAAAGCACATAGAAAAAAGAAGAAAAATTTGAAAGGAGAAAAAGTTAATGAAAAATTATAAAAATGCAATAGAAAATAACCAAGAATAATAAAAGAAAAAAAGATAGAAAAATAAAAAATTCCAAAACTTTATAAAAATTTATAAAACTATAAACAAAGAAAGAAAATAAAAAATAAATATAGAAAAAGAAAAAATACAATAAAAATATAAAAAGGAAAAAAATTGAATAAAAATTTCAAAAATGAAATGGAATGACAAAATGAAAAAAAAAATAGCTTAAAAAATACAAAAAATTGAAAAACATATAAGACCTAACAACGTAAAAAGTCAGACAAAAAATTAAAAAAGACAGAAGTTAATGCAAAATAAAAAAAGTACGAGAATTTAAAAACGCAAATAAGAAATGAAAGGAAATTTGTGGGGGGAAAAAAAAGGAAAGCAAGAAAAGAATAAAAATGAAAAGAAAAAAGATTTGGAATAAAAAACAGAAAAATAAAAAATTTTAAAACAATTAAAAATAGAAGAAAGTGCACGAAAAAAGAAGTTTCAGGTTTTAAAATTATGAAGAAGAAATAAAAAAAAAAGTGTGAACAAAAAGATTTAAGAAAAAGCAAGAAAAAAAATAAAAAATGAAAATACAAAATACATAAAATAAAATTTGAGAAAAAATGAGAAAAGGAAGAAAAAAATAAGAAATGAAGAGGCAAAAATATGAAAGAAAAGAAAAAGAAAAAATTTTATAGAAAATTTTAAAACAAAGGAAAAAGTTAACAAAAAAAAAATGAAAGCACATAAAAAAAAGAAGAAAAATTTGAAAGGAGAAAAAGTTAATGAAAAATTATAAAAATGCAATAGAAAATAACCGAGAATGATAAAAGAAAAGAAGATAGAAAAATAAAAAATTCCAAAACTTTATAAAAATTTATGAAACTATAAACAAAGAAAGAAAATAAAAAATAAAAAGAAAAAAAATGAAAGCAAAAGAAAAAAAGATAAATAAAGCACAAAAAAAAAAGAAAAAACAAAAATACAACAAAAAATATAAAAAGTAAGAATTTAAAAAAGGAGAAAAATTGAATAAAAATTTCAAAAATGAAATAGAATGACAAAAAGAAAAAAAAATAGTTTAAAAATACAAAAAATTGAAAACATATAAGACCTAACAATAACAAAAGTCAGACAAAAAATAAAAAAAAAGTACGAGAATTTAAAAACGGAAATAAAAAATGAAAGGAAATTTGTGGGAAAAAAATAGAATAGCAAGAAAAAGAATAAAATTGAAAAGACAAAAGATTTGGAATAAAAGACAGAGAAATAAAAAATTTTAAAACAATGAAAAAATTAAAACAAGAAAAAATGAAAGTACACGAAAAAAAAACAAGAACAAGGAAAATTGTGAAGGGAAAAAGTTATTAAAAAATTACAAAGTAGAAAAAAAGAAAGAAAAAAAAATTGAACGTTATAAAAATTTTCTAAAATATAAATAAAAAATAATTAAGAGAAAAAATTAAATGAAATACGAAAGTAAGAAAATGAAAAATCAGCGAATCAAAAAAATATAAAAAGACAAAATGAATAAAAATTTCAAATATAAAATGGAAAAAAACTATTAGCTTAGAATGTACAAAGAAAAACAAAAAAAAAATATAACAAATAGAGGACAAAGATATAAAACATGAAAAATAAAATAAAAGTTAATAAAAAATATAAATAAAAATAAAAGAAGTTTGAGGTTTTAAAATTATAAAGAAGAAATAAAAAAAAAAAGCGTGAACAAAAAGATTTAACAAAAAGCAAGAAAAAAAATAAAAAAGGAAAATACAAAATACATAAAATAAAATTTGAGAAAAAAAAAAGAGGAAAAGAAGAAAAAAAATAAAAAGTGAAAAGGCAAAAACATGAAAGAAAAGAAAAAGAAAAAAATTTATAGAAAATTTTAAAACAAAGGAAAACGTAAAAGCACATAAAAAAAGAATAAAAATTTGAAAGGAGAAAAAGTTAATGAAAAATTATAAAAATGCAATAGAAAATAACTGAGAATGATAAAAGAAAAAAAGATAGAAAAATAAAAAATTCCAAAACTTTATAAAAATTTATGAAACTATAAACAAAGAAAGAAAATAAAAAACAAAAATAAAAAAAAGCAAAAAAAATGAAAGCAAACGAAAAAAGAGAAAAAAACAAAAATACAACAAAAAATATAAAAAGTAAGAAAATAAAAAAAGACAAAAATTGAATAAAAATTTCAAAAATGAAATGGAATGACAAAAAGGAAAAAAATAGTTTAAAAAATACAAAAAATTGAAAAACATATAAGACCTAACAATATAAAAAGTCATACAAAAAATGAAAAAAGAGAAAAGTATGAGAATTTAAAAACAGAAATAAGAAACGAAAGGAAATTTGTGGGAAAAAAATAGAATAGCACGAAAAGAATAAAAATGAAAAGACAAAATATTTGGAATAAAAAACAAAAAAATAAAAAATTTAAAACAGCGAAAAAATTAAAGCAAGAAAAATGAAAGTATATGAAAAAAAACAAGAAGAAGGAAAATTGTGAAGGGAAAAAGTTATTAAAAAATTACAAAGCAGAAAAAAAATAAAAAAGATGCAAAAAATAAGAAAAAAAAAATTGAACTTTATAAAAATTTTCTAAAATATAAATAAAAAATAAATTAAGGGAACAAATTAAAATAAACAAAAAGAAAAAAGTAACAAAGTAAGAAAATTTTAAAACAAAGGAAAAAGTGAACAAAAGAAAATGAAAGCACATAAAAAAAAGAAGAAAAATTTGAAAGGAGAAAAAATTAATGAAAAATTATAAAAATGCAATAGAAAATAACCGAGAATGATAAAAGAAAAGAAGATAGAAAAATAAAAAATTCCAAAACTTTATAAAAACTTATGAAACTATAAACAAAGAAAGAAAATAAAAAAATAAAAAGAAAAAAAATGAAAGCAACAGAAAAAAGATAAATAAAGCACAAAAAAACAAAAATACAACAAAAAATTATAAAAAGTAAGAAAAGAAAAAAGGACAAAATTTGAATATAAAATTTCGAAAATGAAATGGAATGACAAAAAGAAAAAAAAATAGTTTAAAAATTACAAAAAAATTGAAAAACATATAAGACCTAACAATATAAAAAGTCAGACAAAAAATGAAAAAAGAGAAAAGTTAATGCAAAATAAAAAAATTATGAGAATTTAAAAACAGAAATAAGAAATGAAAGGAAATTTGTGGGAAAAAAAATAGAATAGCAAGAAAAGACAAAAGCTTTGGAATAAAAAACAGAAAAATAAAAAATTTTAAAAGAACGAAAAAATTAAAACAAGAAAAAATGAAAGTAGATGAAAAAAGAAAAAACAAGAAGAAGGAAAATTGTGAAGGGAAAAAGTCATTAAAAAAATTACAAAGTAGAAAAAAAAAATAAAAAAGATTCAAAAAATAAGAAAAAAAAATTGAACTTTATAAAACTTTTCTAAAATATAAATAAAAAATAAATGAAAAAATAAATTAAGGGAAAAAAAATAAAAAAGTAACAAAGTAAGAAAATAAAAAATTAGCGAATCAAAAAAATATAAAAAGACAAAATGAAAGCACATAGAAAAAAGAAGAAAAATTTGAAAGGAGAAAAAGTTAATGAAAAATTATAAAAATGCAATAGAAAATAACCAAGAATAATAAAAGAAAAAAAGATAGAAAAATAAAAAATTCCAAAACTTTATAAAAATTTATAAAACTATAAACAAAGAAAGAAAATAAAAAATAAATATAGAAAAAGAAAAAATACAATAAAAATATAAAAAGGAAAAAAATTGAATAAAAATTTCAAAAATGAAATGGAATGACAAAATGAAAAAAAAAATAGCTTAAAAAATACAAAAAATTGAAAAACATATAAGACCTAACAACGTAAAAAGTCAGACAAAAAATTAAAAAAGACAGAAGTTAATGCAAAATAAAAAAAGTACGAGAATTTAAAAACGCAAATAAGAAATGAAAGGAAATTTGTGGGGGGAAAAAAAAGGAAAGCAAGAAAAGAATAAAAATGAAAAGAAAAAAGATTTGGAATAAAAAACAAAAAAATAAAAAATTTTAAAACAATTAAAAATAGAAGAAAGTGCACGAAAAAAGAAGTTTCAGGTTTTAAAATTATGAAGAAGAAATAAAAAAAAAAGTGTGAACAAAAAGATTTAAGAAAAAGCAAGAAAAAAAATAAAAAATGAAAATACAAAATACATAAAATAAAATTTGAGAAAAAATGAGAAAAGGAAGAAAAAAATAAGAAATGAAGAGGCAAAAATATGAAAGAAAAGAAAAAGAAAAAATTTTATAGAAAATTTTAAAACAAAGGAAAAAGTTAACAAAAAAAAAATGAAAGCACATAAAAAAAAGAAGAAAAATTTGAAAGGAGAAAAAGTTAATGAAAAATTATAAAAATGCAATAGAAAATAACCGAGAATGATAAAAGAAAAGAAGATAGAAAAATAAAAAATTCCAAAACTTTATAAAAATTTATGAAACTATAAACAAAGAAAGAAAATAAAAAATAAAAAGAAAAAAAATGAAAGCAAAAGAAAAAAAGATAAATAAAGCACAAAAAAAAAAGAAAAAACAAAAATACAACAAAAAATATAAAAAGTAAGAATTTAAAAAAGGAGAAAAATTGAATAAAAATTTCAAAAATGAAATAGAATGACAAAAAGAAAAAAAAATAGTTTAAAAATACAAAAAATTGAAAACATATAAGACCTAACAATAACAAAAGTCAGACAAAAAATAAAAAAAAGTACGAGAATTTAAAAACGGAAATAAAAAATGAAAGGAAATTTGTGGGAAAAAAATAGAATAGCAAGAAAAAGAATAAAATTGAAAAGACAAAAGATTTGGAATAAAAGACAGAGAAATAAAAAATTTTAAAACAATGAAAAAATTAAAACAAGAAAAAATGAAAGTACACGAAAAAAAAACAAGAACAAGGAAAATTGTGAAGGGAAAAAGTTATTAAAAAATTACAAAGTAGAAAAAAAGAAAGAAAAAAAAATTGAACGTTATAAAAATTTTCTAAAATATAAATAAAAAATAATTAAGAGAAAAAATTAAATGAAATACGAAAGTAAGAAAATGAAAAATCAGCGAATCAAAAAAATATAAAAAGACAAAATGAATAAAAATTTCAAATATAAAATGGAAAAAAACTATTAGCTTAGAATGTACAAAGAAAAACAAAAAAAAAATATAACAAATAGAGGACAAAGATATAAAACATGAAAAATAAAATAAAAGTTAATAAAAAATATAAATAAAAATAAAAGAAGTTTGAGGTTTTAAAATTATAAAGAAGAAATAAAAAAAAAAAGCGTGAACAAAAAGATTTAACAAAAAGCAAGAAAAAAAATAAAAAAGGAAAATACAAAATACATAAAATAAAATTTGAGAAAAAAAAAAGAGGAAAAGAAGAAAAAAAATAAAAAGTGAAGAGGCAAAAACATGAAAGAAAAGAAAAAGAAAAAAATTTATAGAAAATTTTAAAACAAAAGAAAACGTGAAAGCACATAAAAAAAGAATAAAAATTTGAAAGGAGAAAAAGTTAATGAAAAATTATAAAAATGCAATAGAAAATAACTGAGAATGATAAAAGAAAAAAAGATAGAAAAATAAAAAATTCCAAAACTTTATAAAAATTTATGAAACTATAAACAAAGAAAGAAAATAAAAAACAAAAATAAAAAAAAGCAAAAAAAATGAAAGCAAACGAAAAAAGAGAAAAAAACAAAAATACAACAAAAAATATAAAAAGTAAGAAAATAAAAAAAGACAAAAATTGAATAAAAATTTCAAAAATGAAATGGAATGACAAAAAGGAAAAAAATAGTTTAAAAAATACAAAAAATTGAAAAACATATAAGACCTAACAATATAAAAAGTCATACAAAAAATGAAAAAAGAGAAAAGTTAATGCAAAATAAAAGAAAAGTATGAGAATTTAAAAACAGAAATAAGAAACGAAAGGAAATTTGTGGGAAAAAAATAGAATAGCACGAAAAGAATAAAAATGAAAAGACAAAATATTTGGAATAAAAAACAAAAAAATAAAAAATTTAAAACAGCGAAAAAATTAAAGCAAGAAAAATGAAAGTATATGAAAAAAAACAAGAAGAAGGAAAATTGTGAAGGGAAAAAGTTATTAAAAAATTACAAAGCAGAAAAAAAATAAAAAAGATGCAAAAAATAAGAAAAAAAAAATTGAACTTTATAAAAATTTTCTAAAATATAAATAAAAAATAAATTAAGGGAACAAATTAAAATAAACAAAAAGAAAAAAGTAACAAAGTAAGAAAATTTTAAAACAAAGGAAAAAGTGAACAAAAGAAAATAAAAGCACATAAAAAAAAGAAGAAAAATTTGAAAGGAGAAAAAATTAATGAAAAATTATAAAAATGCAATAGAAAATAACCGAGAATGATAAAAGAAAAGAAGATAGAAAAATAAAAAATTCCAAAACTTTATAAAAACTTATGAAACTATAAACAAAGAAAGAAAATAAAAAAATAAAAAGAAAAAAAATGAAAGCAACAGAAAAAAGATAAATAAAGCACAAAAAAACAAAAATACAACAAAAAATTATAAAAAGTAAGAAAAGAAAAAAGGACAAAATTTGAATATAAAATTTCGAAAATGAAATGGAATGACAAAAAGAAAAAAAAATAGTTTAAAAATTACAAAAAAATTGAAAAACATATAAGACCTAACAATATAAAAAGTCAGACAAAAAATGAAAAAAGAGAAAAGTTAATGCAAAATAAAAAAATTATGAGAATTTAAAAACAGAAATAAGAAATGAAAGGAAATTTGTGGGAAAAAAAATAGAATAGCAAGAAAAGACAAAAGCTTTGGAATAAAAAACAGAAAAATAAAAAATTTTAAAAGAACGAAAAAATTAAAACAAGAAAAAATGAAAGTAGATGAAAAAAGAAAAAACAAGAAGAAGGAAAATTGTGAAGGGAAAAAGTCATTAAAAAAATTACAAAGTAGAAAAAAAAAATAAAAAAGATTCAAAAAATAAGAAAAAAAAATTGAACTTTATAAAACTTTTCTAAAATATAAATAAAAAATAAATGTAAAAATAAATTAAGGGAAAAAAATAAAAAAGTAACAAAGTAAGAAAATAAAAAATTAGCGAATCAAAAAAATATAAAAAGACAAAATGAAAGCACATAGAAAAAAGAAGAAAAATTTGAAAGGAGAAAAAGTTAATGAAAAATTATAAAAATGCAATAGAAAATAACCAAGAATAATAAAAGCTAAAAAGATAGAAAAATAAAAAATTCCAAAACTTTATAAAAATTTATAAAACTATAAACAAAGAAAGAAAATAAAAAATAAATATAGAAAAAGAAAAAATACAATAAAAATATAAAAAGGAAAAAAATTGAATAAAAATTTCAAAAATGAAATGGAATGACAAAATGAAAAAAAAATAGCTTAAAAAATACAAAAAATTGAAAAACATATAAGACCTAACAACGTAAAAAGTCAGACAAAAAATTAAAAAAGAGAGAAGTTAATGCAAAATAAAAAAAGTACGAGAATTTAAAAACGCAAATAAGAAATGAAAGGAAATTTGTGGGGGAAAAAAAAAAGAAAGCAAGAAAAGAATAAAAATGAAAAGAAAAAAGATTTGGAATAAAAAACAGAAAAATAAAAAATTTTAAAACAATTAAAAATAGAATAAAGTGCACGAAAAAAGAAGTTTCAGGTTTTAAAATTATGAAGAAGAAATAAAAAAAAAAGTGTGAAGAAAAAGATTTAAGAAAAAGCAAGAAAAAAAAATAAAAAATGAAAATACAAAATACATAAAATAAAATTTGAGAAAAAATGAGAAAAGGAAGAAAAAAATAAGAAATGAAGAGGCAAAAATATGAAAGAAAAGAAAAAGAAAAAATTTTATAGAAAATTTTAAAACAAAGGAAAAAGTTAACAAAAAAAAAATGAAAGCACATAAAAAAAAGAAGAAAAATTTGAAAGGAGAAAAAGTTAATGAAAAATTATAAAAATGCAATAGAAAATAACCGAGAATGATAAAAGAAAAGAAGATAGAAAAATAAAAAATTCCAAAACTTTATAAAAATTTATGAAACTATAAACAAAGAAAGAAAATAAAAAATAAAAAGAAAAAAAATGAAAGCAAAAGAAAAAAGATAAATAAAGCACAAAAAAAAAAGAAAAAACAAAAATACAACAAAAAATATAAAAAGTAAGAATTTAAAAAAGGAGAAAAATTGAATAAAAATTTCAAAAATGAAATAGAATGACAAAAAGAAAAAAAAATAGTTTAAAAATACAAAAAATTGAAAACATATAAGACCTAACAATAACAAAAGTCAGACAAAAAATAAAAAAAAGTACGAGAATTTAAAAACGGAAATAAAAAATGAAAGGAAATTTGTGGGAAAAAAATAGAATAGCAAGAAAAAGAATAAAATTGAAAAGACAAAAGATTTGGAATAAAAGACAGAGAAATAAAAAATTTTAAAATAATGAAAAAATTAAAACAAGAAAAAATGAAAGTACACGAAAAAAAACAAGAACAAGGAAAATTGTGAAGGGAAAAAGTTATTAAAAAATTACAAAGTAGAGAAAAAGAAAGAAAAAAAATTGAACTTTATAAAAATTTTCTAAAATATAAATAAAAAATAATTAAGAGAAAAAATTAAATGAAATACGAAAGTAAGAAAATGAAAAATCAGCGAATCAAAAAAATATAAAAAGACAAAATGAATAAAAATTTCAAATATAAAATGGAAAAAAACTATTAGCTTAGAATGTACAAAGAAAAACAAAAAAAAATATAACAAATAGAGGACAAAGATATAAAACATGAAAAATAAAATAAAAGTTAATAAAAAATATAAATAAAAATAAAAGAAGTTTGAGGTTTTAAAATTATAAAGAAGAAATAAAAAAAAAAAGCGTGAACAAAAAGATTTAACAAAAAGCAAGAAAAAAAATAAAAAAGGAAAATACAAAATACATAAAATAAAATTTGAGAAAAAAGAAAGAGGAAAAGAAGAAAAAAAATAAAAAGTGAAGAGGCAAAAACATGAAAGAAAAGAAAAAGAAAAAAATTTATAGAAAATTTTAAAACAAAGGAAAACGTGAAAGCACATAAAAAAAGAATAAAAATTTGAAAGGAGAAAAAGTTAATGAAAAATTATAAAAATGCAATAGAAAATAACTGAGAATGATAAAAGAAAAAAAGATAGAAAAATAAAAAATTCCAAAACTTTATAAAAATTTATGAAACTGTAAACAAAGAAAGAAAATAAAAAACAAAAATAAAAAAAAGCAAAAAAAATGAAAGCAAACGAAAAAAGAGAAAAAAAGAAAAATACAACAAAAAATATAAAAAGTAAGAAAATAAAAAAAGACAAAAATTGAATAAAAATTTCAAAAATGAAATGGAATGACAAAAAGGAAAAAAATAGTTTAAAAAATACAAAAAATTGAAAAACATATAAGACCTAACAATATAAAAAGTCATACAAAAAATGAAAAAAGAGAAAAGTTAATGCAAAATAAAAAAAAAGTATGAGAATTTAAAAACAGAAATAAGAAACGAAAGGAAATTTGTGGGAAAAAAATAGAATAGCACGAAAAGAATAAAAATGAAAAGACAAAATATTTGGAATAAAAAACAAAAAAATAAAAAATTTAAAACAGCGAAAAAATTAAAGCAAGAAAAATGAAAGTATATGAAAAAAAACAAGAAGAAGGAAAATTGTGAAGGGAAAAAGTTATTAAAAAATTACAAAGCAGAAAAAAAATAAAAAAGATGCAAAAAATAAGAAAAAAAAAATTGAACTTTATAAAAATTTTCTAAAATATAAATAAAAAATAAATTAAGGGAACAAATTAAAATAAACAAAAAGAAAAAAGTAACAAAGTAAGAAAATTTTAAAACAAAGGAAAAAGTGAACAAAAGAAAATGAAAGCACATAAAAAAAAGAAGAAAAATTTGAAAGGAGAAAAAATTAATGAAAAATTATAAAAATGCAATAGAAAATAACCGAGAATGATAAAAGAAAAGAAGATAGAAAAATAAAAAATTCCAAAACTTTATAAAAACTTATGAAACTATAAACAAAGAAAGAAAATAAAAAAATAAAAAGAAAAAAAATGAAAGCAACAGAAAAAAGATAAATAAAGCACAAAAAAACAAAAATACAACAAAAAATTATAAAAAGTAAGAAAAGAAAAAAGGACAAAATTTGAATATAAAATTTCGAAAATGAAATGGAATGACAAAAAGAAAAAAAATAGTTTAAAAATTACAAAAAAATTGAAAAACATATAAGACCTAACAATATAAAAAGTCAGACAAAAAATGAAAAAAGAGAAAAGTTAATGCAAAATAAAAAAATTATGAGAATTTAAAAACAGAAATAAGAAATGAAAGGAAATTTGTGGGAAAAAAAATAGAATAGCAAGAAAAGACAAAAGCTTTGGAATAAAAAACAGAAAAATAAAAAATTTTAAAAGAACGAAAAAATTAAAACAAGAAAAAATGAAAGTAGATGAAAAAAGAAAAAACAAGAAGAAGGAAAATTGTGAAGGGAAAAAGTCATTAAAAAAATTACAAAGTAGAAAAAAAAAATAAAAAAGATTCAAAAAATAAGAAAAAAAAATTGAACTTTATAAAACTTTTCTAAAATATAAATAAAAAATAAATGAAAAAATAAATTAAGGGAAAAAAAATAAAAAAGTAACAAAGTAAGAAAATAAAAAATTAGCGAATCAAAAAAATATAAAAAGACAAAATGAAAGCACATAGAAAAAAGAAGAAAAATTTGAAAGGAGAAAAAGTTAATGAAAAATTATAAAAATGCAATAGAAAATAACCAAGAATAATAAAAGAAAAAAAGATAGAAAAATAAAAAATTCCAAAACTTTATAAAAATTTATAAAACTATAAACAAAGAAAGAAAATAAAAAATAAATATAGAAAAAGAAAAAATACAATAAAAATATAAAAAGGAAAAAAATTGAATAAAAATTTCAAAAATGAAATGGAATGACAAAATGAAAAAAAAAATAGCTTAAAAAGTCAAACAAAAAATTAAAAAAGAGAGAAGTTAATGCAAAATAAAAAAAGTACGAGAATTTAAAAACGCAAATAAGAAATGAAAGGAAATTTGTGGGGGAAAAAAAAAGGAAAGCAAGAAAAGAATAAAAATGAAAAGAAAAAAGATTTGGAATAAAAAACAGAAAAATAAAAAATTTTAAAACAATTAAAAATAGAAGAAAGTGCACAGAAAAAGAAGTTTCAGGTTTTAAAATTATGAAGAAGAAATAAAAAAAAAAGTGTGAACAAAAAGATTTAAGAAAAAGCAAGAAAAAAAATAATAAATGAAAATACAAAATACATAAAATAAAATTTGAGAAAAAATGAGAAAAGGAAGAAAAAAAAAAGAAATGAAGAGGCAAAAATATGAAAGAAAAGAAAAAGAAAAAATTTTATGGAAAATTTTAAAACAAAGGAAAAAGTTAACAAAAAAAAAATGAAAGCACATAAAAAAAAGAAGAAAAATTTGAAAGGAGAAAAAGTTAATGAAAAATTATAAAAATGCAATAGAAAATAACCGAGAATGATAAAAGAAAAGAAGATAGAAAAATAAAAAATTCCAAAACTTTATAAAAATTTATGAAACTATAAACAAAGAAAGAAAATAAAAAATAAAAAGAAAAAAAATGAAAGCAAAAGAAATGAAAGCAAAAGAAAAAAGATAAATAAAGCACAAAAAAAAAAGAAAAAACAAAAATACAACAAAAAATATAAAAAGTAAGAATTTAAAAAAGGAGAAAAATTGAATAAAAATTTCAAAAATGAAATAGAATGACAAAAAGAAAAAAAAATAGTTTAAAAATACAAAAAATTGAAAACATATAAGACCTAACAATAACAAAAGTCAGACAAAAAATAAAAAAAAGTACGAGAATTTAAAAACGGAAATAAAAAATGAAAGGAAATTTGTGGGAAAAAAATAGAATAGCAAGAAAAAGAATAAAATTGAAAAGACAAAAGATTTGGAATAAAAAACAGAGAAATAAAAAATTTTAAAACAATGAAAAAATTAAAACAAGAAAAAATGAAAGTACACGAAAAAAAACAAGAACAAGGAAAATTGTGAAGGGAAAAAGTTATTAAAAAATTACAAAGTAGAAAAAAAGAAAGAAAAAAAAATTGAACTTTATAAAATTTTTCTAAAATATAAATAAAAAATAATTAAGAGAAAAAATTAAATGAAATACGAAAGTAAGAAAATGAAAAATCAGCGAATCAAAAAAATATAAAAAGACAAAATGAATAAAATTTTCAAATATAAAATGGAAAAAAACTATTAGCTTAGAATGTACAAAGAAAAACAAAAAAAAATATAACAAATAGGGGACAAAGATATAAAACATGAAAAATAAAATAAAAGTTAATAAAAAATATAAATAAAAATAAAAGAAGTTTGAGGTTTTAAAATTATAAAGAAGAAATAAAAAAAAAAGCGTGAACAAAAAGATTTAACAAAAAGCAAGAAAAAAAATAAAAAAGGAAAATACAAAATACATAAAATAAAATTTGAGAAAAAAAAAAGAGGAAAAGAAGAAAAAAAATAAAAAGTGAAGAGGCAAAAACATGAAAGAAAAGAAAAAGAAAAAAATTTATAGAAAATTTTAAAACAAAGGAAAACGTGAAAGCACATAAAAAAAGAATAAAAATTTGAAAGGAGAAAAAGTTAATGAAAAATTATAAAAATGCAATAGAAAATAACTGAGAATGATAAAAGAAAAAAAGATAGAAAAATAAAAAATTCCAAAACTTTATAAAAATTTATGAAACTATAAACAAAGAAAGAAAATAAAAAAACAAAAATAAAAAAAAGCAAAAAAAATGAAAGCAAACGAAAAAAGAGAAAAAAACAAAAATACAACAAAAAATATAAAAAGTAAGAAAATAAAAAAAGACAAAAATTGAATAAAAATTTCAAAAATGAAATGGAATGACAAAAAGGAAAAAAATAGTTTAAAAAATACAAAAAATTGAAAAACATATAAGACCTAACAATATAAAAAGTCATACAAAAAATGAAAAAAGAGAAAAGTTAATGCAAAATAAAAAAAAAGTATGAGAATTTAAAAACA
The DNA here is from genome assembly GCF_047325235.1 of Durio zibethinus. Lineage (NCBI taxonomy): Eukaryota > Viridiplantae > Streptophyta > Magnoliopsida > Malvales > Malvaceae > Durio > Durio zibethinus. The sequence continues at coordinate 189,368 of NW_028322965.1, read as the reverse complement.
GAAATTGGAAACGAAAGGAAATTTGTGGGAAAAAAATAGAATAGCACGAAAAGAATAAAAATGAAAAGACAAAATATTTGGAATAAAAAAAAAAAATAAAAAATTTAAAACAGCGAAAAAATTAAAGCAAGAAAAATGAAAGTATATGAAAAAAAACAAGAAGAAGGAAAATTGTGAAGGGAAAAAGTTATTAAAAAATTACAAAGCAGAAAAAAAATAAAAAAGATGCAAAAAATAAGAAAAAAAAAATTGAACTTTATAAAAATTTTCTAAAATATAAATAAAAAATAAATTTAGGGAAAAAATTAAAATAAACAAAAAGAAAAAAGTAACAAAGTAAGAAAATTTTAAAACAAAGGAAAAAGTGAACAAAAGAAAATGAAAGCACATAAAAAAAAGAAGAAAAATTTGAAAGGAGAAAAAATTAATGAAAAATTATAAAAATGCAATAGAAAATAACCGAGAATGATAAAAGAAAAGAAGATAGAAAAATAAAAAATTCCAAAACTTTATAAAAACTTATGAAACTATAAACAAAGAAAGAAAATAAAAAAATAAAAAGAAAAAAAATGAAAGCAACAGAAAAAAGATAAATAAAGCACAAAAAAACAAAAATACAACAAAAAATTATAAAAAGTAAGAAAAGAAAAAAGGACAAAATTTGAATATAAAATTTCGAAAATGAAATGGAATGACAAAAAGAAAAAAAATAGTTTAAAAATTACAAAAAAATTGAAAAACATATAAGACCTAACAATATAAAAAGTCAAACAAAAAATGAAAAAAGAGAAAAGTTAATGCAAAATAAAAAAATTATGAGAATTTAAAAACAGAAATAAGAAATGAAAGGAAATTTGTGGGAAAAAAAATAGAATAGCAAGAAAAGACAAAAGCTTTGGAATAAAAAACAGAAAAATAAAAAATTTTAAAAGAACGAAAAAATTAAAACAAGAAAAAATGAAAGTAGATGAAAAAAGAAAAAACAAGAAGAAGGAAAATTGTGAAGGGAAAAAGTCATTAAAAAAATTACAAAGTAGAAAAAAAAATAAAAAAGATTCAAAAAATAAGAAAAAAAAATTGAACTTTATAAAACTTTTCTAAAATATAAATAAAAAATAAATGAAAAAATAAATTAAGGGAAAAAAATAAAAAATTAGCGAATCAAAAAAATATAAAAAGACAAAATGAAAGCACATAGAAAAAAGAAGAAAAATTCGAAAGGAGAAAAAGTTAATGAAAAATTATAAAAATGCAATAGAAAATAACCAAGAATAATAAAAGAAAAAAAGATAGAAAAATAAAAAATTCCAAAACTTTATAAAAATTTATAAAACTATAAACAAAGAAAGAAAATAAAAAATAAATATAGAAAAAGAAAAAATACAATAAAAATATAAAAAGGAAAAAAATTGAATAAAAATTTCAAAAATGAAATGGAATGACAAAATGAAAAAAAAAAAAAAGTTTAAAAAATACGAAAAAAGGAAAAAATAAAAAAGTAACAAAGTAAGAAAATAAAAAATTAGCGAATCAAAAAAATATAAAAAGACAAAATGAAAGCACATAGAAAAAAGAAGAAAAATTTGAAAGGAGAAAAAGTTAATGAAAAATTATAAAAATGCAATAGAAAATAACCAAGAATAATAAAAGAAAAAAAGATAGAAAAATAAAAAATTCCAAAACTTTATAAAAATTTATAAAACTATAAACAAAGAAAGAAAATAAAAAATAAATATAGAAAAAGAAAAAATACAATAAAAATATAAAAAGGACAAAAATTGAATAAAAATTTCAAAAATGAAATGGAATGACAAAATGAAAAAAAATAGTTTAAAAAATACAAAAAATTGAAAAACATATAAGACCTAACAATAGAAAAAGTCAGACAAAAAATTAAAAAAGAGAAAAGTTAATGCAAAATAAAAAAAGTATGAGAATTTAAAAACGCAAATAAGAAATGAAAGGAAATTTGTGGGGAAAAAAAAAGAACAGCAAGAAAAGAATAAAAATGAAAAGAAAAAAGATTTGGAATAAAAAACAGAAAAATAAAAAATTTTAAAACAATTAAAAATAGAAGAAAGTGCACAAAAAAAGAAGTTTCAGGTTTTAAAATTATGAAGAAGAAATAAAAAAAAAGTGTGAACAAAAAGATTTAAGAAAAAGCAAGAAAAAAAATAAAAAATGAAAATACAAAATACATAAAATAAAATTTTGGAAAAAATGAGAAAAGGAAGAAAAAAATAAGAAATGAGGAGGCAAAAATATGAAAGAAAAGAAAAAGAAAAAAATTTATAGAAAATTTTAAAACAAAGGAAAAAGTTAACAAAAAAAAAAAATGAAAGCACATAAAAAAAAGAAGAAAATTTTGAAAGGAGAAAAAGTTAATGAAAAATTATAAAAATGCAATAGAAAATAACCGAGAATGATAAAAGAAAAGAAGATAGAAAAATAAAAAATTCCAAAACTTTATAAAAATTTATGAAACTATAAACAAAGAAAGAAAATAAAAAATAAAAAGAAAAAAAAATGAAAGCAAAAGAAAAAACAAAAATACAACAAAAAATATAAAAAGTAAGAATTTAAAAAAGGAGAAAAATTGAATAAAAATTTAAAAAATGAAATAGAATGACAAAAAGAAAAAAAATAGTTTAAAAATACAAAAAATTGAAAACATATAAGACCTAACAATAACAAAAGTCAGACAAAAAATAAAAAAAGTTTGAGAATTTAAAAACGGAAATAAAAAATGAAAGGAAATTTGTGGGAAAAAAATAGAATAGCAAGAAAAAGAATAAAATTGAAGAGACAAAAGATTTGGAACAAAAAACAGAGAAATAAAAAATTTAAAAACAATGAAAAAATTAAAACAAGAAAAAATGAAAGTACACGAAAAAAAAAACAAGAACAAGGAAAATTGTGAAGGGAAAAAGTTATTAAAAAATTACAAAGTAGAAAAAAAAAAGAAAAAAAAATTGAACTTTATAAAAATTTTCTAAAATATAAATAAAAAATAATTAAGAGAAAAAATTAAATGAAATACGAAAGTAAGAAAATGAAAAATCAGCGAATCAAAAAAATATAAAAAGACAAAATGAACAAAAATTTCAAATATAAAATGGAAAAAACTATTAGTTTAGAAGGTACAAAGAAAAACAAAAAAAATATATAACAAATAGAGGACAAAGATATAAAACATGAAAAATGAAAAATAAAATAAAAGTTAATAAAAAATAAAAATAAAAATAAAAGAAGTTTGAGGTTTTAAAATTATAAAGAAGAAATAAAAAAAAAGTGTGAACAAAAAGATTTAACAAAAAGCAAGAAAAAAAATAAAAAAGGAAAATACAAAATACATAAAATAAAATTTGAGAAAACAAAAGTGAAGAGGCAAAAACATGAAAGAAAATAAAAAGAAAAAAATTTATAGAAAATTTTAAAACAAAGGAAAACGTGAAAGCACATAAAAAAAAAGAATAAAAATTTGAAAGGAGAAAAAGTTAATGAAAAATTATAAAAATGCAATAGAAAATAACTGAGAATGATAAAAGAAAAAAAGATAGAAAAATAAAAAATTCCAAAACTTTATAAAAATTTATGAAACTGTAAACAAAGAAAGAAAATAAAAAAGAAAAAAAAATGAAAGCAAACGAAAAAAGATAAATGAAGCACAAAAAAAGAGAAAAAACAAAAATACAACAAAAAATATAAAAAGTAAGAAAATAAAAAAAGAGAAAAATTGAATAAAAATTTCAAAAATGAAATGGAATGACAGAAAGGAAAAAAATAGTTTAAAAAATACAAAAAATTGAAAAACATATAAGACCTAACAATATAAAAAGTCATACAAAAAATTAAAAAAGAGAAAAGTTAATGCAAAATAAAAAAAGTATGAGAATTTAAAAACAGAAATAAGAAATGAAAGGAAATTTGTGGGAAAAAAAATAGAATAGCACGACAAGAATAAAAATGAAAAGATAAAATATTTGGAATAAAAAATAAAAAAATAAAAATTTTAAAACAGCGAAAAAATTAAAGCAAGAAAAATGAAAGTATATGAAAAAAAACAAGAAGAAGGAAAATTGTGAAGGGAAAAAGTTATTAAAAAATTACAAAGCAGAAAAAAAATAAAAAAGATGCAAAAAATAAGAAAAAAAATTAAACTTTATAAAAATTTTCTAAAATATAAATAAAAAATAAATGAAAAAATAAATTAAGGGAAAAAATTAAAATAAACAAAAAGAAAAGAGTAACAAAGTAAGAAAATAAAATAAAGTAAGAAAATTTTAAAACAAAGGAAAAAGTGAACAAAAAAAAAATGAAAGCACATAAAAAAAAAGAAGAAAAATTTGAAAGGAGAAAAAATTAATGAAAAATTATAAAAATGCAATAGAAAATAACCGAGAATGATAAAAGAAAACAAGATAGAAAAATAAAAAATTCCAAAACTTTATAAAAACTTATGAAACTATAAACAAAGAAAGAAAATAAAAAAATAAAAAGGAAAAAAATGAAAGCAACAGAAAAAAGATAAATAAAGCACAAAAAAACAAAAATACAACAAAAAATTGTAAAAAGTAAGAAAAGAAAAAAGGACAAAAGTCGAATATAAAATTTCGAAAATGAAATGGAATGAAAAAAAGAAAAAAAAAGTTTAGAAATTACAAAAAATTGAAAAACATATAAGACCTAACAATATAAAAAGTCAGACAAAAAATGAAAAAAGAGAAAAGTTAATGCAAAATAAAAAAATTATGAGAATTTAAAAACAGAAATAAGAAATGAAAGGAAATTTGGGGGAAAAAAAATAGAATAGCAAGAAAAGACAAAATCTTTGGAATAAAAAACAGAAAAATAAAAAATTTTAAAAGAAGAAGGAAAATTGTGAAGGGAAAAAGTTATTAAAAAATTACAAAGTAGAAAAAAAATAAAAAAGATTCAAAAAATAAGAAAAAAAATTGAACTTTATAAAACTTTTCTAAAATATAAATAAAAAATAAATGAAAAAATAAATTAAGGGAAAAAAATTAAATAAAATACGAAAAAAGAAAAAAATAAAAAAGTAACAAAGTAAGAAAATAAAAAATTAGCGAATCAAAAAAATATAAAAAGACAAAATGAAAGCACATAGAAAAAAGAAGAAAAATTTGAAAGGAGAAAAAGTAAATGAAAAATTATAAAAATGCAATAGAAAATAACCAAGAATAATAAAGGAAAAAAAGATAGAAAAATAAAAAATTCGAAAACTTTATAAAAATTTATAAAACTATAAACAAAGAAAGAAAATAAAAAATAAATATAGAAAAAGAAAAAATACAATAAAAATATAAAAAGGACAAAAATTGAATAAAAATTTCAAAAATGAAATGGAATGACAAAATGAAAAAAAATAGTTTAAAAAATACAAAAAATTGAAAAACATATAAGACCTAACAATATAAAAAGTCAGACAAAAAATTAAAAAAGAGAAAAGTTAATGCAAAATAAAAAAAGTATGAGAATTTAAAAACGCAAATAAGAAATGAAAGGAAATTTGTGGGGAAAAAAAAAGAACAGCAAGAAAAGAATAAAAATGAAAAGAAAAAAGATTTGGAATAAAAAACAGAAAAATAAAAAATTTTAAAACAATTAAAAATAGAAGAAAGTGCACAAAAAAAGAAGTTTCAGGTTTTAAAATTATGAAGAAGAAATAAAAAAAAAGTGTGAACAAAAAGATTTAAGAAAAAGCAAGAAAAAAATAAAAAATGAAAATACAAAATACATAAAATAAAATTTTGGAAAAAATGAGAAAAGGAAGAAAAAAATAAGAAATGAAGAGGCAAAAATATGAAAGAAAAGAAAAAGAAAAAAATTTATAGAAAATTTTAAAACAAAGGAAAAAGTTAACAAAAAAAAATGAAAGCACATAAAAAAAAGAAGAAAAATTTGAAAGGAGAAAAAGTTAATGAAAAATTATAAAAATGCAATAGAAAATAACCGAGAATGATAAAAGAAAAGAAGATAGAAAAATAAAAAATTCCAAAACTTTATAAAAATTTATGAAACTATAAACAAAGAAAGAAAATAAAAAATAAAAAGAAAAAAAATGAAAGCAAAAGAAAAAACAAAAATACAACAAAAAATATAAAAAGTAAGAATTTAAAAAAGGACAAAAATTGAATAAAAATTTAAAAAATGAAATAGAATGACAAAAAGAAAAAAATAGTTTAAAAATACAAAAAATTGAAAACATATAAGACCTAACAATAACAAAAGTCAGACAAAAAATAAAAAAAGTTTGAGAATTTAAAAACGGAAATAAAAAATGAAAGGAAATTTGTGGGAAAAAAATAGAATAGCAAGAAAAAGAATAAAATTGAAGAGACAAAAGATTTGGAACAAAAAACAGAGAAATAAAAAATTAAAAAACAATGAAAAAATTAAAACAAGAAAAAATGAAAGTACACGAAAAAAAAAACAAGAACAAGGAAAATTGTGAAGGGAAAAAGTTATTAAAAAATTACAAAGTAGAAAAAAAAAAGAAAAAAAAATTGAACTTTATAAAAATTTTCTAAAATATAAATAAAAAATAATTAAGAGAAAAAATTAAATGAAATACGAAAGTAAGAAAATGAAAAATCAGCGAATCAAAAAAATATAAAAAGACAAAATGAACAAAAATTTCAAATATAAAATGGAAAAAACTATTAGTTTAGAATGTACCAAGAAAAACAAAAAAAATATATAACAAATAGAGTACAAAGATATAAAACATGAAAAATAAAAATAAAAGAAGTTTGAGGTTTTAAAATTATAAAAAAGAAATAAAAAAAAAGTGTGAACAAAAAGATTTAACAAAAAGCAAGAAAAAAATAAAAAAGGAAAATACAAAATACATAAAATAAAATTTGAGAAAAAAAAAGGGAAAAAGAAGAAAAAAAAAAGTGAAGAGGCAAAAACATGAAAGAAAAGAAAAAGAAAAAAATTTATAGAAAATTTTAAAACAAAGGAAAACGTGAAAGCACATAAAAAAAAGAATAAAAATTTGAAAGGAAAAAAAGTTAATGAAAAATTATAAAAATGCAATAGAAAATAACTGAGAATGATAAAAGAAAAAAAGATAGAAAAACAAAAAATTCCAAAACTTTATAAAAATTTATGAGACTATAAACAAAGAAAGAAAATAAAAAAGAAAAAAAATGAAAGCAAACGAAAAAAGATAAATGAAGCACAAAAAAAGAGAAAAAACAAAAATACAACAAAAAATATAAAAAGTAAGAAAATAAAAAAAGAGAAAAATTGAATAAAAATTTCAAAAATGAAATGGAATGACAAAAAGGAAAAAAATAGTTTAAAAAATACAAAAAATTGAAAAACATATAAGACCTAACAATATAAAAAGTCATAAAAAAAATTAAAAAAGAGAAAAGTTAATGCAAAATAAAAAAAGTATGAGAATTTAAAAACAGAAATAAGAAATGAAAGGAAATTTGTGGGGAAAAAAAATAGAATAGCACGACAAGAATAAAAATGAAAAGACAAAATATTTGGAATAAAAAACAAAAAAATAAAAATTTTAAAACAGCGAAAAAATTAAAGCAAGAAAAATGAAAGTATATGAAAAAAAACAAGAAGAAGGAAAATTGTGAAGGGAAAAAGTTATTAAAAAATTACAAAGCAGAAAAAAAATAAAAAAGATGCAAAAAATAAGAAAAAAAATTGAACTTTTTAAAAATTTTCTAAAATATAAATAAAAAATAAATGAAAAAATAAATTAAGGGAAAAAATTAAAATAAACAAAAAGAAAAAAGTAACAAAGTAAGAAAATAAAATAAAGTAAGAAAATTTTAAAACAAAGGAAAAAGTGAACAAAAAAAAATGAAAGCACATAAAAAAAAGAAGAAAAATTGGAAAGGAGAAAAAATTAATGAAAAATTATAAAAATGCAATAGAAAATAACCGAGAATGATAAAAGAAAAGAAGATAGAAAAATAAAAAATTCCAAAACTTTATAAAAACTTATGAAACTATAAACAAAGAAAGAAAATAAAAAAATAAAAAGGAAAAAAATGAAAGCAACAGAAAAAAGATAAATAAAACACAAAAAAAAAATACAACAAAAAATTATAAAAAGTAAGAAAAGAAAAAAGGGCAAAAGTCGAATATAAAATTTCGAAAATGAAATGGAATGAAAAAAAGAAAAAAAAAGTTTAGAAATTACAAAAAATTGAAAAACATATAAGACCTAACAATATAAAAAGTCAGACAAAAAATGAAAAAAGAGAAAAGTTAATGCAAAATAAAAAAATTATGAGAATTTAAAAACAGAAATAAGAAATGAAAGGAAATTTGGGGGAAAAAAAATAGAATAGCAAGAAAAGACAAAAGCTTTGGAATAAAAAACAGAAAAATAAAAAATTTTAAAAGAAGAAGGAAAATTGTGAAGGGAAAAAGTTATTAAAAAATTACAAAGTAGAAAAAAAATAAAAAAGATTCAAAAAATAAGAAAAAAAAATTGAACTTTATAAAACTTTTCTAAAATATAAATAAAAAATAAATTAAGGGAAAAAAATTAAATAAAATACGAAAAAAGGAAAAAATAAAAAAGTAACAAAGTAAGAAAATAAAAAATTAGCGAATCAAAAAAATATAAAAAGACAAAATGAAAGCACATAGAAAAAAGAAGAAAAATTTGAAAGGAGAAAAAGTTAATGAAAAATTATAAAAATGCAATAGAAAATAACCAAGAATAATAAAAGAAAAAAAGATAGAAAAATAAAAAATTCCAAAACTTTATAAAACTATAAACAAAGAAAGAAAATAAAAAATAAATATAGAAAAAGAAAAAATACAATAAAAATATAAAAAGGACAAAAATTGAATAAAAATTTCAAAAATGAAATGGAATGACAAAATGAAAAAAAATAGTTTAAAAAATACAAAAAATTGAAAAACATATAAGACCTAACAATATAAAAAGTCAGACAAAAAATTAAAAAAAAGAAAAGTTAATGCAAAATAAAAAAAGTATGAGAATTTAAAAACGCAAATAAGAAATGAAAGGAAATTTGTGGGGAAAAAAAAAGAACAGCAAGAAAAGAATAAAAATGAAAAGAAAAAAGATTTGGAATAAAAAACAGAAAAATAAAAAATTTTAAAACAATTAAAAATAGAAGAAAGTGCACAAAAAAAGAAGTTTCAGGTTTTAAAATTATGAAGAAGAAATAAAAAAAAAGTGTGAACAAAAAGATTTAAGAAAAAGCAAGAAAAAAAATAAAAAATGAAAATACAAAATACATAAAATAAAATTTTGGAAAAAATGAGAAATGGAAGAAAAAAATAAGAAATGAAGAGGCAAAAATATGAAAGAAAAGAAAAAGAAAAAAATTTATAGAAAATTTTAAAACAAAGGAAAAAGTTAACAAAAAAAAATGAAAGCACATAAAAAAAAGAAGAAAAATTTGAAAGGAGAAAAAGTTAATGAAAAATTATAAAAATGCAATAGAAAATAACCGAGAATGATAAAAGAAAAGAAGATAGAAAAATAAAAAATTCCAAAACTTTATAAAAATTTATGAAACTATAAACAAAGAAAGAAAATAAAAAATAAAAAGAAAAAAAATGAAAGTAAAAGAAAAAACAAAAATACAACAAAAAATATAAAAAGTAAGAATTTAAAAAAGGACAAAAATTGAATAAAAATTTAAAAAATGAAATAGAATGACAAAAAGAAAAAAAATAGTTTAAAAATACAAAAAATTGAAAACATATAAGACCTAACAATAACAAAAGTCAGACAAAAAATAAAAAAAGTTTGAGAATTTAAAAACGGAAATAAAAAATGAAAGGAAATTTGTGGGAAAAAAATAGAATAGCAAGAAAAAGAATAAAATTGAAGAGACAAAAGATTTGGAACAAAAAACAGAGAAATAAAAAATTTAAAAACAATGAAAAAATTAAAACAAGAAAAAATGAAAGTACACGAAAAAAAAAACAAGAACAAGGAAAATTGTGAAGGGAAAAAGTTATTAAAAAATTACAAAGTAGAAAAAAAAAAGAAAAAAAAATTGAACTTTATAAAAATTTTCTAAAATATAAATAAAAAATAATTAAGAGAAAAAATTAAATGAAATACGAAAGTAAGAAAATGAAAAATCAGCGAATCAAAAAAATATAAAAAGACAAAATGAACAAAAATTTCAAATATAAAATGGAAAAAACTATTAGTTTAGAATGTACAAAGAAAAACAAAAAAAAAATATAACAAATAGAGGACAAAGATATAAAACATGAAAAATGAAAAATAAAATAAAAGTTAATAAAAAATAAAAATAAAAGAAGTTTGAGGTTTTAAAATTATAAAGAAGAAATAAAAAAAAGTGTGAACAAAAAGATTTAACAAAAAGCAAGAAAAAAAATAAAAAAGGAAAATACAAAATACATAAAATAAAATTTGAGAAAAAAAAAGGGAAAAAGAAGAAAAAAAAAAGTGAAGAGGCAAAAACATGAAAGAAAAGAAAAAGAAAAAAATTTATAGATAATTTTAAAACAAAGGAAAACGTGAAAGCACATAAAAAAAAAAGAATAAAAATTTGAAAGGAGAAAAAGTTAATGAAAAATTATAAAAATGCAATAGAAAATAACTGAGAATGATAAAAGAAAAAAAGATAGAAAAATAAAAAATTCCAAAACTTTATAAAAATTTATGAAACTATAAACAAAGAAAGAAAATAAAAAAGAAAAAAAAAGAAAGCAAACGAAAAAAGATAAATAAAGCACAAAAAAACAGAAAAAACAAAAATACAACAAAAAATATAAAAAGTAAGAAAATAAAAAAAGACAAAAATTGAATAAAAATTTCAAAAATGAAATGGAATGACAAAAAGGAAAAAAATAGTTTAAAAAATACAAAAAATTGAAAAACATATAAGACCTAACAATATAAAAAGTCATACAAAAAATTAAAAAAGAGAAAAGTTAATGCAAAATAAAAAAAGTATGAGAATTTAAAAACAGAAATAAGAAATGAAAGGAAATTTGTGGGAAAAAAAATAGAATAGCACGACAAGAAGAAAAATGAAAAGACAAAATATTTGGAATAAAAAACAAAAAAATAAAAATTTTAAAACAGCGAAAAAATTAAAGCAAGAAAAATGAAAGTATATGAAAAAAAACAAGAAGAAGGAAAATTGTGAAGGGAAAAAGTTATTAAAAAGTTACAAAGCAGAAAAAAAATAAAAAAGATGCAAAAAATAAGAAAAAAAAATTGAACTTTATAAAAATTTTCTAAAATATAAATAAATGAAAAAATAAATTAAGGGAAAAAATTAAAATAAACAAAAAGAAAAAAGTAACAAAGTAAGAAAATAAAATAAAGTAAGAAAATTTTAAAACAAAGGAAAAAGTGAACAAAAAAAAAATGAAAGCACATAAAAAAAAGAAGAAAAATTTGAAAGGAGAAAAAATTAATGAAAAATTATAAAAATGCAATAGAAAATAACCGAGAATGATAAAAGAAAAGAAGATAGAAAAATAAAAAATTCCAAAACTTTATAAAAACTTATGAAACTATAAACAAAGAAAGAAAATAAAAAAATAAAAAGGAAAAAATGAAAGCAACAGAAAAAAGATAAATAAAGCACAAAAAAACAAAAATACAACAAAAAATTATAAAAAGTAAGAAAAGAAAAAAGGACAAAATTCGAATATAAAATTTCGAAAATGAAATGGAATGAAAAAAAGAAAAAAAATAGTTTAAAAATTACAAAAAATTGAAAAACATATAAGACCTAACAATATAAAAAGTCAGAGAAAAAATGAAAAATAAAAAAATTATGAGAATTTAAAAACAGAAATAAGAAATGAAAGGAAATTTGCGGGAAAAAAATAGAATAGCAAGAAAAGACAAAAGCTTTGGAATAAAAAACAGAAAAATAAAAAATTTTAAAAGAAGAAGGAAAATTGTGAAGGGAAAAAGTTATTAAAAAATTACAAAGTAGAAAAAAAATAAAAAAGATTCAAAAAATAAGAAAAAAAATTGAACTTTATAAAACTTTTCTAAAATATAAATAAAAAATAAATGAAAAAATAAATTAAGGGAAAAAAATTAAATAAAATACGAAAAAAGGAAAAAATAAAAAAGTAACAAAGTAAGAAAATAAAAAATTAGCGAATCAAAAAAATATAAAAAGACAAAATGAAAGCACATAGAAAAAAGAAGAAAAATTTGAAAGGAGAAAAAGTTAATGAAAAATTATAAAAATGCAACAGAAAATAACCAAGAATAATAAAAGAAAAAAAGATAGAAAAATAAAAAATTCGAAAACTTTATAAAAATTTATAAAACTATAAACAAAGAAAGAAAATAAAAAATAAATATAGAAAAAGAAAAAATACAATAAAAATATAAAAAGGACAAAAATTGAATAAAAATTTCAAAAATGAAATGGAATGACAAAATGAAAAAAAATAGTTTAAAAAATACAAAAAATTGAAAAACACATAAGACCTAACAATATAAAAAGTCAGACAAAAAATTAAAAAAGAGAAAAGTTAATGCAAAATAAAAAAAGTATGAGAATTTAAAAACGCAAATAAGAAATGAAAGGAAATTTGTGGGGAAAAAAAAAGAAAAGCAAGAAAAGAATAAAAATGAAAAGAAAAAAGATTTGGAATAAAAAACAGAAAAATAAAAAATTTTAAAACAATTAAAAATAGAAGAAAGTGCACAAAAAAAGAAGTTTCAGGTTTTAAAATTATGAAGAAGAAATAAAAAAAAAAAGTGTGAACAAAAAGATTTAAGAAAAAGCAAGAAAAAAAATAAAAAATGAAAATACAAAATACATAAAATAAAATTTTGGAAAAAATGAGAAAAGGAAGAAAAAAATAAGAAATGAAGAGGCAAAAATATGAAAGAAAAAGAAAAAGAAAAAAATTTATAGAAAATTTTAAAACAAAGGAAAAAGTTAACAAAAAAAAAATGAAAGCACATAAAAAAAAGAAGAAAAATTTGAAAGGAGAAAAAGTTAATGAAAAATTATAAAAATGCAATAGAAAATAACCGAGAATGATAAAAGAAAAGAAGATAGAAAAATAAAAAATTCCAAAACTTTATAAAAATTTATGAAACTATAAACAAAGAAAGAAAATAAAAAAGAAAAAGAAAAAAAATGAAAGCAAAAGAAAAAAGATAAATAAAGCATAAAAAAAAAAGAAAAAATAAAAATACAACAAAAAATATAAAAAGTAAGAATTTAAAAAAGGACAAAAATTGAATAAAAATTTCAAAAATGAAATAGAATGACAAAAAGAAAAAAAATAGTTTAAAAATACAAAAAATTGAAAACATATAAGACCTAACAATAACAAAAGTCAGACAAAAAATAAAAAAAAGTATGAGAATTTAAAAACAAAAATAAAAAATGAAAGGAAATTTGTGGGGAAAAAAATAGAATAGCAAGAAAAAGAATAAAATTGAAAAGACAAAAGATTTGGAATAAAAAACGGAGAAAGAAAAAATTTTAAAACAATGAAAAAATTAAAACAAGAAAAAATGAAAGTACACGAAAAAAAAAACAAGAACAAGGAAAATTGTGAAGGGAAAAAGTTATTAAAAAATTACAAAGTAGAAAAAAAAAATTGAACTTTATAAAAATTTTCTAAAATATAAATAAAAAGTAATTAAGAGAAAAAATTAAATGAAATACGAAAGTAAGAAAATGAAAAGTCAGCGAATCAAAAAAATATAAAAAGACAAAATGAATAAAAATTTCAAATATAAAATGGAAAAAACTATTAGTTTAGAATGTACAAAGAAAAACAAAAAAAAATATAAAACATGAAAAATGAAAAACAAAATAAAAGTTAATAAAAAATAAAAATAAAAGAAGTTTGAGGTTTTAAAATTATAAAGAAGAAATAAAAAAAAGTGTGAACAAAAAGATTTAACAAAAAGCAAAAAAAAAAATAAAAAAGGAAAATACAAAATACATAAAATAAAATTTGAGAAAAAAAAAAAGGGAAAAAGAAGAAAAAAATAAAAAGTGAAGAGGCAAAAACATGAAAGAAAAGAAAAAGAAAAAAATTTATAGAAAATTTTAAAACAAAGGAAAACGTGAAAGCACATAAAAAAAGAATAAAAATTTGAAAGGAGAAAAAGTTAATGAAAAATTATAAAAATGCAATAGAAAATAACTGAGAATGATAAAAGAAAAAAAGATAGAAAAATAAAAAATTCCAAAACTTTACAAAAATTTATGAAACTGTAAACAAAGAAAGAAAAAAAAAATGAAAGCAAACGAAAAAAGATAAATAAAGCACAAAAAAAAAGAGAAAAAACAAAAAATATAAAAAGTAAGAAAATAAAAAAAGACAAAAATTGAATAAAAATTTCAAAAATGAAATGGAATGACAAAAAGGAAAAAAATAGTTTAAAAAATACAAAAAATTGAAAAACATATAAGACCTAACAATATAAAAAGTCATACAAAAAATTAAAAAAGAGAAAAGTTAATGCAAAATAAAAAAAGTATGAGAATTTAAAAACAGAAATAAGAAATGAAAGGAAATTTGTGAGAAAAAAAATAGAATAGCACGACAAGAATAAAAATGAAAAGACAAAATATTTGGAATAAAAAACAAAAAAATAAAAACTTTAAAACAGCGAAAAAATTAAAGCAAGAAAAATGAAAGTATATGAAAAAAAACAAGAAGAAGGAAAATTGTGAAGGGAAAAAGTTGTTAAAAAATTACAAAGCAGAAAAAAAATAAAAAAGATGCAAAAAATAGGGAAAAAAAATTGAACTTTATAAAAATTTTCTAAAATATAAATAAAAAATAAATGAAAAAATAAATTAAGGGAAAAAATTAAAATAAACAAAAAGAAAAAAGTAACAAAGTAAGAAAATAAAATAAAGTAAGAAAATTTTAAAACAAAGGAAAAAGTGAACAAAAAAAAAATGAAAGCACATAAAAAAAAGAAGAAAAATTTGAAAGGAGAAAAAATTAATGAAAAATTATAAAAATGCAATAGAAAATAACCGAGAATGATAAAAGAAAAGAAGATAGAAAAATAAAAAATTCCAAAACTTTATAAAAACTTATGAAACTATAAACAAAGAAAGAAAATAAGAAAATAAAAAGGAAAAAAGGAAAGCAACAGAAAAAAGATAAATAAAGCACAAAAAAATAAAAATACAACAAAAAATTATAAAAAGTAAGAAAAGAAAAAAGGACAAAATTCGAATATAAAATTTCGAAAATGAAATGGAATGAAAAAAAGAAAAAAAATAGTTTAAAAATTACAAAAAATTGAAAAACATATAAGACCTAACAATATAAAAAGTCAGAGAAAAAATGAAAAATAAAAAAATTATGAGAATTTAAATACAGAAATAAGAAATGAAAGGAAATTTGGGGGAAAAAAAGAGAATAGCAAGAAAAGACAAAAGCTTTGGAATAAAAAATAGAAAAATAAAAAATTTTAAAAGAAGAAGGAAAATTGTGAAGGGAAAAAGTTATTAAAAAATTACAAAGTAGAAAAAAAATAAAAAAGATTCAAAAAATAAGAAAAAAAAATTAAACTTTATAAAAATTTTCTAAAATATAAAAAAAAAATGAAAAAATAAATTAAAGGAAAAAATTAAAATAAACAAAAAGAAAAAAGTAACAAAGTAAGAAAATAAAATAAAGTAAGAAAATTTTAAAAGAAAGGAAAAAGTGAACAAAAAAAAAATGAAAGCACATAGAAAAAAGAAGAAAAATTTGAAAGGAGAAAAAGTTAATGAAAAATTATAAAAATGCAATAGAAAATAACCAAGAATAATAAAAGAAAAAAAGATAGAAAAATAAAAAATTCCAAAACTTTATAAAAATTTATAAAACTATAAACAAAGAAAGAAAATAAAAAATAAATATAGAAAAAGAAAAAATACAATAAAAATATAAAAAGGACAAAAATTGAATAAAAATTTCAAAAATGAAATGGAATGACAAAATGAAAAAAAAATAGTTTAAAAAATACAAAAAATTGAAAAACATATAAGACCTAACAATATAAAAAGTCAGACAAAAAATTAAAAAAAAGAGAAAAGTTAATGCAAAATAAAAAAAAAGTATGAGAATTTAAAAACGCAAATAAGAAATGAAAGGAAATTTGTGGGGAAAAAAAAAAGAAAAGCAAGAAAAGAATAAAAATGAAAAGAAAAAAGATTTGCAATAAAAAACAGAAAAATAAAAAATTTTAAAACAATTAAAAATAGAAGAAAGTGCACAAGAAAAGAAGTTCCAGGCTTTAAAATTATGAAAAAGAAATAAAAAAAAAAGTGTGAACAAAAAGATTTAAGAAAAAGCAAGAAAAAAAATAAAAAAATGAAAATACAAAATACATAAAATAAAATTTGAGAAAAAATGAGAAAAAGGAAGAAAAAAATAAGAAATGAAGAGGCAAAAATATGAAAGAAAAAAATTTATAGAAAATTTTAAAACAAAGGAAAAAGTTAACTTAAAAAATGAAAGCACATAAGAAAAAGAAGAAAAATTTGAAAGGAGAAAAAGTTAATGAAAAATTATAAAAATGCAATAGAAAATAACCGAGAATGATAAAAGAAAAGAAGATAGAAAAATAAAAAATTCCAAAACTTTATAAAAATTTATGAAACTA
The DNA here is from genome assembly GCF_047325235.1 of Durio zibethinus. Taxonomy (NCBI): domain Eukaryota; kingdom Viridiplantae; phylum Streptophyta; class Magnoliopsida; order Malvales; family Malvaceae; genus Durio; species Durio zibethinus. The sequence continues at coordinate 172,732 of NW_028322965.1, read as the reverse complement.
TAAACAAAGAAAGAAAATAAAAAAGAAAAAGAAAAAAAATGAAAGCAAAAGAAAAAGATAAATAAAGCACAAAAAAAAAAAGAAAAAACAAAAATACAACAAAAAATATAAAAGGTAAGAATTTAAAAAAGGAGAAAAATCGAATAAAAATTTCAAAAATGAAATAGAATGACAAAAAGAAAAAAAAAAGTTTAAAAATACAAAAAAATTGAAAACATATAAGACCTAACAATAACAAAAGTCAGACAAAAAATAAAAAAAGTATGAGAATTTAAAAACGGAAATAAAAAATGAAAGGAAATTTGTGGGAAAAAAATAGAATAGCAAGAAAAAGAATAAAATTGAAAAGACAAAAGATTTGGAATAAAAAACAGAGAAATAAAAAATTTTAAAACAATGAAAAAATTAAAACAAGAACAAGGAAAATTGTGAAGGGAAAAAGTTATTAAAAAATTACAAAGTAGAAAAAAAAATTGAACTTTATAAAAACCTTCTAAATATATAAATAAAAAATAATTAAGAGAAAAAATTAAATGAAATACGAAAGTAAGAAAATGAAAAATCAGCGAATCAAAAAAATATAAAAAGACAAAATGAATAAAAATTTCAAATATAAAATGGAAAAAAACTATTAGTCTAGAATGTACAAAGAAAAACAAAAAAAAAAATTATAACAAATAGAGGACAAAGATATAAAACATGAAAAATGAAAAATAAAATAAAAGTTAATAAAGAATATAAATGAAAATAAAAGAAGTTTGAGGTTTTAAAATTATAAAGAAGAAATAAAAAAAAAAGTGTGAACAAAAAGATTTAACAAAAAGCAAGAAAAAAATAAAAAAGGAAAATACAAAATACATAAAATAAAATTTGAGAAAAAAAATGGAAAAAGAAGAAAAAAATAAAAAGTGAAGAGGCAAAAACATGAAAGAAAAGAAAAAGAAAAAAATTTATAGAAAATTTTAAAACAAAGGAAAACGTGAAAGCACATAAAAAAAGAATAAAAATTTGAAAGGAGAAAAAGTTAATGAAAAATTATAAAAATGCAATAGAAAATAACTGAGAATGATAAAAGAAAAAAAGATAGAAAAATAAAAAATTCCAAAACTTTATAAAAATTTATGAAACTATAAACAAAGAAAGAAAAAAAAAATGAAAGCAAACGAAAAGAGATAAATAAAGCACAAAAAAAGAGAAAAAACAAAAATACAACAAAAAAATATAAAAAGTAAGAAAATAAAAAAAGACAAAAATTGAATAAAAATTTCAAAAATGAAATGGAATGACAAAAAGGAAAAAAATAGTTTAAAAAATACAAAAAATTGAAAAACATATAAGACCTAACAATATAAAAAGTCATACAAAAAATTAAAAAAGAGAAAAGTTAATGCAAAATAAAAAAAGTATGAGAATTTAAAAACAGAAATAAGAAATGAAAGGAAATTTGTGGGAAAAAAAATAGAATAGCACGAAAAGAATAAAAATGAAAAGACAAAATATTTGGAATAAAAAACAAAAAAATAAAAATTTTAAAACAGCGAAAAAATTAAAGCAAGAAAAATGAAAGTATATGAAAAAAAACAAGAAGAAGGAAAATTGTGAAGGGTAAAAGTTATTAAAAAATTACAAAACAGAAAAAAAATAAAAAAGATGCAAAAAATAAGGAAAAAAAATTGAACTTTATAAAAATTTTCTAAAATATAAAAAAAAAATGAAAAAATAAATTAAGGGAAAAAATTAAAATAAACAAAAAGAAAAAAGTAACAAAGTAAGAAAATAAAATAAAGTAAGAAAATTTTAAAACAAAGGAAAAAGTGAACAAAAAAAAAAAATGAAAGCACATAAAAAAAAGAAGAAAAATTTGAAAGGAGAAAAAATTAATGAAAAATTATAAAAATGCAATAGAAAATAACCGAGAATGATAAAAGAAAACAAGATAGAAAAATAAAAAATTCCAAAACTTTATAAAAACTTATGAAACTATAAACAAAGAAAGAAAATAAAAAAATAAAAAGAAAAAAACGAAAGCAACAGAAAAAAGATAAATAAAGCACAAAAAAACAAAAATTATAAAAAGTAAGAAAAGAAAAAAGGACAAAATTTGAATATAAAATTTAAAAAATGAAATGGAATGACAAAAAGAAAAAAAAATAGTTTAAAAAATACAAAAAATTGAAAAACATATAAGACCTAACAATATAAAAAGTCAGGCAAAAAATGAAAAAAGAGAAAAGTTAATGCAAAATAAAAAAGTTATGAGAATTTAAAAACAGAAATAAGAAATGAAAGGAAATTTGTGGGAAAAAAAAACAGAAAAATAAAAAATTTTAAAAGAACGAAAAAATTAAAACAAGAAAAAATGAAAGTAGATGAAAAAAAAAAAAAAAACAAGAAGAAGGAAAATTGTGAAGGGAAAAAGTTATTAAAAAATTACAAAGTAGAAAAAAATAAAAAAGATTCAAAAAATAAGGAAAAAAATTGAACTTTATAAAACTTTTCTAAAATATAAATAAAAAATAAATGAAAAAATAAATTAAGGGAAAAAAATTAAATAAAATACGAAAAAAGGAAAAAATAGAAAATTAGCGAATCAAAAAAATATAAAAAGACAAAATGAAAGCACATAGAAAAAAGAAGAAAAATTTGAAAGGAGAAAAAGTTAATGAAAAATTATAAAAATGCAATAGAAAATAACCAAGAATAATAAAAGAAAAAAAGATAGAAAAATAAAAAATTCCAAAACTTTATAAAAATTTATAAAACTATAAACAAAGAAAGAAAATAAAAAATAAATATAGAAAAAGAAAAAATACAATAAAAATATAAAAAGGACAAAAATTGAATAAAAATTTCAAAAATGAAATGGAATGACAAAATGAAAAAAAAATAGTTTAAAAAATACAAAAAATTGAAAAACATATAAGACCTAACAATATAAAAAGTCAGACAAAAAATTAAAAAAAGAGAAAAGTTAATGCAAAATAAAAAAAAAAGTATGAGAATTTAAAAACGCAAATAAGAAATGAAAGGAAATTTGTGGGGAAAAAAAAAAGAAAAGCAAGAAAAGAATAAAAATGAAAAGAAAAAAGATTTGCAATAAAAAACAGAAAAATAAAAAATTTTAAAACAATTAAAAATAGAAGAAAGTGCACAAGAAAAGAAGTTCCAGGCTTTAAAATTATGAAAAAGAAATAAAAAAAAAGTGTGAACAAAAAGATTTAAGAAAAAGCAAGAAAAAAAATAAAAAAATGAAAATACAAAATACATAAAATAAAATTTGAGAAAAAATGAGAAAAAGGAAGAAAAAAATAAGAAATGAAGAGGCAAAAATATGAAAGAAAAAAATTTATAGAAAATTTTAAAACAAAGGAAAAAGTTAACTTAAAAAATGAAAGCACATAAGAAAAAGAAGAAAAATTTGAAAGGAGAAAAAGTTAATGAAAAATTATAAAAATGCAATAGAAAATAACCGAGAATGATAAAAGAAAAGAAGATAGAAAAATAAAAAATTCCAAAACTTTATAAAAATTTATGAAACTATAAACAAAGAAAGAAAATAAAAAAGAAAAAGAAAAAAAATGAAAGCAAAAGAAAAAGATAAATAAAGCACAAAAAAAAAAAGAAAAAACAAAAATACAACAAAAAATATAAAAGGTAAGAATTTAAAAAAGGAGAAAAATCGAATAAAAATTTCAAAAATGAAATAGAATGACAAAAAGAAAAAAAAAAGTTTAAAAATACAAAAAAATTGAAAACATATAAGACCTAACAATAACAAAAGTCAGACAAAAAATAAAAAAAGTATGAGAATTTAAAAACGGAAATAAAAAATGAAAGGAAATTTGTGGGAAAAAAATAGAATAGCAAGAAAAAGAATAAAATTGAAAAGACAAAAGATTTGGAATAAAAAACAGAGAAATAAAAAATTTTAAAACAATGAAAAAATTAAAACAAGAACAAGGAAAATTGTGAAGGGAAAAAGTTATTAAAAAATTACAAAGTAGAAAAAAAAAAAGAAAAAAAAATTGAACTTTATAAAAACCTTCTAAATATATAAATAAAAAATAATTAAGAGAAAAAATTAAATGAAATACGAAAGTAAGAAAATGAAAAATCAGCGAATCAAAAAAATATAAAAAGACAAAATGAATAAAAATTTCAAATATAAAATGGAAAAAAACTATTAGTCTAGAATGTACAAAGAAAAACAAAAAAAAAATTATAACAAATAGAGGACAAAGATATAAAACATGAAAAATGAAAAATAAAATAAAAGTTAATAAAGAATATAAATGAAAATAAAAGAAGTTTGAGGTTTTAAAATTATAAAGAAGAAATAAAAAAAAAAGTGTGAACAAAAAGATTTAACAAAAAGCAAGAAAAAAAATAAAAAAGGAAAATACAAAATACATAAAATAAAATTTGAGAAAAAAAAATGGAAAAAGAAGAAAAAAATAAAAAGTGAAGAGGCAAAAACATGAAAGAAAAGAAAAAGAAAAAAATTTATAGAAAATTTTAAAACAAAGGAAAACGTGAAAGCACATAAAAAAAGAATAAAAATTTGAAAGGAGAAAAAGTTAATGAAAAATTATAAAAATGCAATAGAAAATAACTGAGAATGATAAAAGAAAAAAAGATAGAAAAATAAAAAATTCCAAAACTTTATAAAAATTTATGAAACTATAAACAAAGAAAGAAAAAAAAAATGAAAGCAAACGAAAAGAGATAAATAAAGCACAAAAAAAGAGAAAAAACAAAAATACAACAAAAAATATAAAAAGTAAGAAAATAAAAAAAGACAAAAATTGAATAAAAATTTCAAAAATGAAATGGAATGACAAAAAGGAAAAAAATAGTTTAAAAAATACAAAAAATTGAAAAACATATAAGACCTAACAATATAAAAAGTCATACAAAAAATTAAAAAAGAGAAAAGTTAATGCAAAATAAAAAAAGTATGAGAATTTAAAAACAGAAATAAGAAATGAAAGGAAATTTGTGGGAAAAAAATAGAATAGCACGAAAAGAATAAAAATGAAAAGACAAAATATTTGGAATAAAAAACAAAAAAATAAAAATTTTAAAACAGCGAAAAAATTAAAGCAAGAAAAATGAAAGTATATGAAAAAAAACAAGAAGAAGGAAAATTGTGAAGGGAAAAAGTTATTAAAAAATTACAAAACAGAAAAAAAATAAAAAAGATGCAAAAAATAAGGAAAAAAAAATTGAACTTTATAAAAATTTTCTAAAATATAAAAAAAAAATGAAAAAATAAATTAAGGGAAAAAATTAAAATAAACAAAAAGAAAAAAGTAACAAAGTAAGAAAATAAAATAAAGTAAGAAAATTTTAAAACAAAGGAAAAAGTGAACAAAAAAAAAAATGAAAACACATAAAAAAAAGAAGAAAAATTTGAAAGGAGAAAAAATTAATGAAAAATTATAAAAATGCAATAGAAAATAACCGAGAATGATAAAAGAAAACAAGATAGAAAAATAAAAAATTCCAAAACTTTATAAAAACTTATGAAACTATAAACAAAGAAAGAAAATAAAAAAATAAAAAGAAAAAAATGAAAGCAACAGAAAAAAGATAAATAAAGCACAAAAAAACAAAAATTATAAAAAGTAAGAAAAGAAAAAAGGACAAAATTTGAATATAAAATTTCAAAAATGAAATGGAATGACAAAAAGAAAAAAAAATAGTTTAAAAAATATAAAAAATTGAAAAACATATAAGACCTAACAATATAAAAAGTCAGGCAAAAAATGAAAAAAGAGAAAAGTTAATGCAAAATAAAAAAGTTATGAGAATTTAAAAACAGAAATAAGAAATGAAAGGAAATTTGTGGGAAAAAAAAACAGAAAAATAAAAAATTTTAAAAGAACGAAAAAATTAAAACAAGAAAAAATGAAAGTAGATGAAAAAAAAAAAAAAACAAGAAGAAGGAAAATTGTGAAGGGAAAAAGTTATTAAAAAATTACAAAGTAGAAAAAAATAAAAAAGATTCAAAAAATAAGAAAAAAAAATTGAACTTTATAAAACTTTTCTAAAATATAAATAAAAAATAAATGAAAAAATAAATTAAGGGAAAAAAATTAAATAAAATACGAAAAAAGGAAAAAATAGAAAATTAGCGAATCAAAAAAATATAAAAAGACAAAATGAAAGCACATAGAAAAAAGAAGAAAAATTTGAAAGGAGAAAAAGTTAACGAAAAATTATAAAAATGCAATAGAAAATAACCAAGAATAATAAAAGAAAAAAAGATAGAAAAATAAAAAATTCCAAAACTTTATAAAAATTTATAAAACTACAAACAAAGAAAGAAAATAAAAAATAAATATAGAAAAAGAAAAAATACAATAAAAATATAAAAAGGACAAAAATTGAATAAAAATTTCAAAAATGAAATGGAATGACAAAATGAAAAAGAATAGTTTAAAAAATACAAAAAATTGAAAAACATATAAGACCTAACAATATAAAAAGTCAGACAAAAAATTAAAAAAAGAGAAAAGTTAATGCAAAATAAAAAAAAAGTATGAGAATTTAAAAACGCAAATAAGAAATGAAAGGAAATTTGTGGGGAAAAAAAAAAGAAAAGCAAGAAAAGAATAAAAATGAAAAGAAAAAAGATTTGCAATAAAAAACAGAAAAATAAAAAATTTTAAAACAATTAAAAATAGAAGAAAGTGCACAAGAAAAGAAGTTCCAGGCTTTAAAATTATGAAAAAGAAAAAAAAAAAAGTGTGAACAAAAAGATTTAAGAAAAAGCAAGAAAAAAAATAAAAAAATGAAAATACAAAATACATAAAATAAAATTTGAGAAAAAATGAGAAAAAGGAAGAAAAAAATAAGAAATGAAGAGGCAAAAATATGAAAGAAAAAAATTTATAGAAAATTTTAAAACAAAGGAAAAAGTTAACTTAAAAAATGAAAGCACATAAGAAAAAGAAGAAAAATTTGAAAGGAGAAAAAGTTAATGAAAAATTATAAAAATGCAATAGAAAATAACCGAGAATGATAAAAGAAAAGAAGATAGAAAAATAAAAAATTCCAAAACTTTATAAAAATTTATGAAACTATAAACAAAGAAAGAAAATAAAAAAGAAAAAGAAAAAAAATGAAAGCAAAAGAAAAAAGATAAATAAAGCACAAAAAAAAAAAGAAAAAACAAAAATACAACAAAAAATATAAAAAGGTAAGAATTTAAAAAAGGAGAAAAATCGAATAAAAATTTCAAAAATGAAATAGAATGACAAAAAGAAAAAAAATAGTTTAAAAATACAAAAAAATTGAAAACATATAAGACCTAACAATAACAAAAGTCAGACAAAAAATAAAAAAAGTATGAGAATTTAAAAACGAAAATAAAAAATGAAAGGAAATTTGTGGGAAAAAAATAGAATAGCAAGAAAAAGAATAAAATTGAAAAGACAAAAGATTTGGAATAAAAAACAGAGAAATAAAAAATTTTAAAACAATGAAAAAATTAAAACAAGAACAAGGAAAATTGTGAAGGGAAAAAGTTATTAAAAAATTACAAAGTAGAAAAAAAAAAGAAAAAAAAATTGAACTTTATAAAAACCTTCTAAATATATAAATAAAAAATAATTAAGAGAAAAAATTAAATGAAATACGAAAGTAAGAAAATGAAAAATCAGCGAATCAAAAAAATATAAAAAGACAAAATGAATAAAAATTTCAAATATAAAATGGAAAAAAACTATTAGTCTAGAATGTACAAAGAAAAACAAAAAAAAAAATTATAACAAATAGAGGACAAAGATATAAAACATGAAAAATGAAAAATAAAATAAAAGTTAATAAAGAATATAAATGAAAATAAAAGAAGTTTGAGGTTTTAAAATTATAAAGAAGAAATAAAAAAAAAGTGTGAACAAAAAGATTTAACAAAAAGCAAGAAAAAAAATAAAAAAGGAAAATACAAAATACATAAAATAAAATTTGAGAAAAAAAAATGGAAAAAGAAGAAAAAAATAAAAAGTGAAGAGGCAAAAACATGAAAGAAAAGAAAAAGAAAAAAATTTATAGAAAATTTTAAAACAAAGGAAAACGTGAAAGCACATAAAAAAAGAATAAAAATTTGAAAGGAGAAAAAGTTAATGAAAAATTATAAAAATGCAATAGAAAATAACTGAGAATGATAAAAGAAAAAAAGATAGAAAAATAAAAAATTCCAAAACTTTATAAAAATTTATGAAACTATAAACAAAGAAAGAAAAAAAAAATGAAAGCAAACGAAAAGAGATAAATAAAGCACAAAAAAAGAGAAAAAACAAAAATACAACAAAAAATATAAAAAGTAAGAAAATAAAAAAAGACAAAAATTGAATAAAAATTTCAAAAATGAAATGGAATGACAAAAAGGAAAAAAAATAGTTTAAAAAATACAAAAAATTGAAAAACATATAAGACCTAACAATATAAAAAGTCATACAAAAAATTAAAAAAGAGAAAAGTTAATGCAAAATAAAAAAAGTATGAGAATTTAAAAACAGAAATAAGAAATGAAAGGAAATTTGTGGGAAAAAAAATAGAATAGCACGAAAAGAATAAAAATGAAAAGACAAAATATTTGGAATAAAAAACAAAAAAATAAAAATTTTAAAACAGCGAAAAAATTAAAGCAAGAAAAATGAAAGTATATGAAAAAAAAACAAGAAGAAGGAAAATTGTGAAGGGAAAAAGTTATTAAAAAATTACAAAACAGAAAAAAAATAAAAAAGATGCAAAAAATAAGGAAAAAAAAATTGAACTTTATAAAAATTTTCTAAAATATAAAAAAAAATGAAAAAATAAATTAAGGGAAAAAATTAAAATAAACAAAAAGAAAAAAGTAACAAAGTAAGAAAATAAAATAAAGTAAGAAAATTTTAAAACAAAGGAAAAAGTGAACAAAAAAAAAATGAAAGCACATAAAAAAAAGAAGAAAAATTTGAAAGGAGAAAAAATTAATGAAAAATTATAAAAATGCAATAGAAAATAACCGAGAATGATAAAAGAAAAGAAGATAGAAAAATAAAAAATTCCAAAACTTTATAAAAACTTATGAAACTATAAACAAAGAAAGAAAATAAAAAAATAAAAAGAAAAAAATGAAAGCAACAGAAAAAAGATAAATAAAGCACAAAAAAACAAAAATTATAAAAAGTAAGAAAAGAAAAAAGGACAAAATTTGAATATAAAATTTCAAAAATGAAATGGAATGACAAAAAGAAAAAAAAATAGTTTAAAAAATACAAAAAATTGAAAAACATATAAGACCTAACAATATAAAAAGTCAGGCAAAAAATGAAAAAAGAGAAAAGTTAATGCAAAATAAAAAAGTTATGAGAATTTAAAAACAGAAATAAGAAATGAAAGGAAATTTGTGGGAAAAAAAAACAGAAAAATAAAAAATTTTAAAAGAACGAAAAAATTAAAACAAGAAAAAATGAAAGTAGATGAAAAAAAAAAAAAAAACAAGAAGAAGGAAAATTGTGAAGGGAAAAAGTTATTAAAAAATTACAAAGTAGAAAAAAATAAAAAAGATTCAAAAAATAAGAAAAAAAAATTGAACTTTATAAAACTTTTCTAAAATATAAATAAAAAATAAATGAAAAAATAAATTAAGGGAAAAAAATTAAATAAAATACGAAAAAAGGAAAAAATAGAAAATTAGCGAATCAAAAGAATATAAAAAGACAAAATGAAAGCACATAGAAAAAAGAAGAAAAATTTGAAAGGAGAAAAAGTTAACGAAAAATTATAAAAATGCAATAGAAAATAACCAAGAATAATAAAAGAAAAAAAGATAGAAAAATAAAAAATTCCAAAACTTTATAAAAATTTATAAAACTATAAACAAAGAAAGAAAATAAAAAATAAATATAGAAAAAGAAAAAATACAATAAAAATATAAAAAGGAAAAAAATTGAATAAAAATTTCAAAAATGAAATGGAATGACAAAATGAAAAAAAAATAGTTTAAAAAATACAAAAAATTGAAAAACATATAAGACCTAACAATATAAAAAGTCAGACAAAAAATTAAAAAAAGAGAAAAGTTAATGCAAAATAAAAAAAAAGTATGAGAATTTAAAAACGCAAATAAGAAATGAAAGGAAATTTGTGGGGAAAAAAAAAAGAAAAGCAAGAAAAGAATAAAAATGAAAAGAAAAAAGATTTGGAATAAAAAACAGAAAAATAAAAAATTTTAAAACAATTAAAAATAGAAGAAAGTGCACAAGAAAAGAAGTTCCAGGTTTTAAAATTATGAAAAAGAAATAAAAAAAAAAGTGTGAACAAAAAGATTTAAGAAAAAGCAAGAAAAAAAATAAAAAAATGAAAATACAAAATACATAAAATAAAATTTGAGAAAAAATGAGAAAAAGGAAGAAAAAAATAAGAAATGAAGAGGCAAAAATATGAAAGAAAAAAATTTATAGAAAATTTTAAAACAAAGGAAAAAGTTAACTTAAAAAATGAAAGCACATAAGAAAAAGAAGAAAAATTTGAAAGGAGAAAAAGTTAATGAAAAATTATAAAAATGCAATAGAAAATAACCGAGAATGATAAAAGAAAAGAAGATAGAAAAATAAAAAATTCCAAAACTTTATAAAAATTTATGAAACTATAAACAAAGAAAGAAAATAAAAAAGAAAAAGAAAAAAAATGAAAGCAAAAGAAAAAAGATAAATAAAGCACAAAAAAAAAAAAGAAAAAACAAAAATACAACAAAAAATATAAAAGGTAAGAATTTAAAAAAGGATAAAAATCGAATAAAAATTTCAAAAATGAAATAGAATGACAAAAAGAAAAAAAAAGTTTAAAAATACAAAAAAATTGAAAACATATAAGACCTAACAATAACAAAAGTCAGACAAAAAATAAAAAAAGTATGAGAATTTAAAAACGGAAATAAAAAATGAAAGGAAATTTGTGGGAAAAAAATAGAATAGCAAGAAAAAGAATAAAATTGAAAAGACAAAAGATTTGGAATAAAAAACAGAGAAATAAAAAATTTTAAAACAATGAAAAAATTAAAACAAGAACAAGGAAAATTGTGAAGGGAAAAAGTTATTAAAAAATTACAAAGTAGAAAAAAAAAAAGAAAAAAAAATTGAACTTTATAAAAATCTTCTAAATATATAAATAAAAAATAATTAAGAGAAAAAATTAAATGAAATACGAAAGTAAGAAAATGAAAAATCAGCGAATCAAAAAAATATAAAAAGACAAAATGAATAAAAATTTCAAATATAAAATGGAAAAAAACTATTAGTCTAGAATGTACAAAGAAAAACAAAAAAAAAAATTATAACAAATAGAGGACAAAGATATAAAACATGAAAAATGAAAAATAAAATAAAAGTTAATAAAGAATATAAATGAAAATAAAAGAAGTTTGAGGTTTTAAAATTATAAAGAAGAAATAAAAAAAAAAGTGTGAACAAAAAGATTTAACAAAAAGCAAGAAAAAAAATAAAAAAGGAAAATACAAAATACATAAAATAAAATTTGAGAAAAAAAAATGGAAAAAGAAGAAAAAAATAAAAAGTGAAGAGGCAAAAACATGAAAGAAAAGAAAAAGAAAAAAATTTATAGAAAATTTTAAAACAAAGGAAAACGTGAAAGCACATAAAAAAAGAATAAAAATTTGAAAGGAGAAAAAGTTAATGAAAAATTATAAAAATGCAATAGAAAATAACTGAGAATGATAAAAGAAAAAAAGATAGAAAAATAAAAAATTCCAAAACTTTATAAAAATTTATGAAACTATAAACAAAGAAAGAAAAAAAAAATGAAAGCAAACGAAAAGAGATAAATAAAGCACAAAAAAAGAGAAAAAACAAAAATACAACAAAAAAATATAAAAAGTAAGAAAATAAAAAAAGGCAAAAATTGAATAAAAATTTCAAAAATGAAATGGAATGACAAAAAGGAAAAAAATAGTTTAAAAAATACAAAAAATTGAAAAACATATAAGACCTAACAATATAAAAAGTCATACAAAAAATTAAAAAAGAGAAAAGTTAATGCAAAATAAAAAAAGTATGAGAATTTAAAAACAGAAATAAGAAATGAAAGGAAATTTGTGGGAAAAAAAATAGAATAGCACGAAAAGAATAAAAATGAAAAGACAAAATATTTGGAATAAAAAACAAAAAAATAAAAATTTTAAAACAGCGAAAAAATTAAAGCAAGAAAAATGAAAGTATATGAAAAAAAACAAGAAGAAGGAAAATTGTGAGGGGAAAAAGTTATTAAAAAATTACAAAACAGAAAAAAAATAAAAAAGATGCAAAAAATAAGGAAAAAAAAATTGAACTTTATAAAAATTTTCTAAAATATAAAAAAAAATGAAAAAATAAATTAAGGGAAAAAATTAAAATAAACAAAAAGAAAAAAGTAACAAAGTAAGAAAATAAAATAAAGTAAGAAAATTTTAAAACAAAGGAAAAAGTGAACAAAAAAAAAAAATGAAAGCACATAAAAAAAAGAAGAAAAATTTGAAAGGAGAAAAAATTAATGAAAAATTATAAAAATGCAATAGAAAATAACCGAGAATGATAAAAGAAAACAAGATAGAAAAATAAAAAATTCCAAAACTTTATAAAAACTTATGAAACTATAAACAAAGAAAGAAAATAAAAAAATAAAAAGAAAAAAATGAAAGCAACAGAAAAAAGATAAATAAAGCACAAAAAAACAAAAATTATAAAAAGTAAGAAAAGAAAAAAGGACAAAATTTGAATATAAAATTTCAAAAATGAAATGGAATGACAAAAAGAAAAAAAAATAGTTTAAAAAATACAAAAAATTGAAAAACATATGACCTAACAATATAAAAAGTCAGGCAAAAAATGAAAAAAGAGAAAAGTTAATGCAAAATAAAAAAGTTATGAGAATTTAAAAACAGAAATAAGAAATGAAAGGAAATTTGTGGGAAAAAAAAACAGAAAAATAAAAAATTTTAAAAGAACGAAAAAATTAAAACAAGAAAAAATGAAAGTAGATGAAAAAAAAAAAAAAAACAAGAAGAAGGAAAATTGTGAAGGGAAAAAGTTATTAAAAAATTACAAAGTAGAAAAAAATAAAAAAGATTCAAAAAATAAGAAAAAAAAATTGAACTTTATAAAACTTTTCTAAAATATAAATAAAAAATAAATGAAAAAATAAATTAAGGGAAAAAAATTAAATAAAATACGAAAAAAGGAAAAAATAGAAAATTAGCGAATCAAAAAAATATAAAAAGACAAAATGAAAGCACATAGAAAAAAGAAGAAAAATTTGAAAGGAGAAAAAGTTAACGAAAAATTATAAAAATGCAATAGAAAATAACCAAGAATAATAAAAGAAAAAAAGATAGAAAAATAAAAAATTCCAAAACTTTATAAAAATTTATAAAACTACAAACAAAGAAAGAAAATAAAAAATAAATATAGAAAAAGAAAAAATACAATAAAAATATAAAAAGGACAAAAATTGAATAAAAATTTCAAAAATGAAATGGAATGACAAAATGAAAAAAAATAGTTTAAAAAATACAAAAAATTGAAAAACATATAAGACCTAACAATATAAAAAGTCAGACAAAAAATTAAAAAAAGAGAAAAGTTAATGCAAAATAAAAAAAAAGTATGAGAATTTAAAAACGCAAATAAGAAATGAAAGGAAATTTGTGGGGAAAAAAAAAAGAAAAGCAAGAAAAGAATAAAAATGAAAAGAAAAAAGATTTGCAATAAAAAACAGAAAAATAAAAAATTTTAAAACAATTAAAAATAGAAGAAAGTGCACAAGAAAAGAAGTTCCAGGCTTTAAAATTATGAAAAAGAAAAAAAAAAAAGTGTGAACAAAAAGATTTAAGAAAAAGCAAGAAAAAAAATAAAAAAATGAAAATACAAAATACATAAAATAAAATTTGAGAAAAAATGAGAAAAAGGAAGAAAAAAATAAGAAATGAAGAGGCAAAAATATGAAAGAAAAAAATTTATAGAAAATTTTAAAACAAAGGAAAAAGTTAACTTAAAAAATGAAAGCACATAAGAAAAAGAAGAAAAATTTGAAAGGAGAAAAAGTTAATGAAAAATTATAAAAATGCAATAGAAAATAACCGAGAATGATAAAAGAAAAGAAGATAGAAAAATAAAAAATTCCAAAACTTTATAAAAATTTATGAAACTATAAACAAAGAAAGAAAATAAAAAAGAAAAAGAAAAAAAATGAAAGCAAAAGAAAAAAGATAAATAAAGCACAAAAAAAAAAAGAAAAAACAAAAATACAACAAAAAATATAAAAAGGTAAGAATTTAAAAAAGGAGAAAAATCGAATAAAAATTTCAAAAATGAAATAGAATGACAAAAAGAAAAAAAATAGTTTAAAAATACAAAAAAATTGAAAACATATAAGACCTAACAATAACAAAAGTCAGACAAAAAATAAAAAAAGTATGAGAATTTAAAAACGAAAATAAAAAATGAAAGGAAATTTGTGGGAAAAAAATAGAATAGCAAGAAAAAGAATAAAATTGAAAAGACAAAAGATTTGGAATAAAAAACAGAGAAATAAAAAATTTTAAAACAATGAAAAAATTAAAACAAGAACAAGGAAAATTGTGAAGGGAAAAAGTTATTAAAAAATTACAAAGTAGAAAAAAAAAAAGAAAAAAAAATTGAACTTTATAAAAATCTTCTAAATATATAAATAAAAAATAATTAAGAGAAAAAATTAAATGAAATACGAAAGTAAGAAAATGAAAAATCAGCGAATCAAAAAAATATAAAAAGACAAAATGAATAAAAATTTCAAATATAAAATGGAAAAAAACTATTAGTCTAGAATGTACAAAGAAAAACAAAAAAAAAAATTATAACAAATAGAGGACAAAGATATAAAACATGAAAAATGAAAAATAAAATAAAAGTTAATAAAGAATATAAATGAAAATAAAAGAAGTTTGAGGTTTTAAAATTATAAAGAAGAAATAAAAAAAAAAGTGTGAACAAAAAGATTTAACAAAAAGCAAGAAAAAAAATAAAAAAGGAAAATACAAAATACATAAAATAAAATTTGAGAAAAAAAAATGGAAAAAGAAGAAAAAAATAAAAAGTGAAGAGGCAAAAACATGAAAGAAAAGAAAAAGAAAAAAATTTATAGAAAATTTTAAAACAAAGGAAAACGTGAAAGCACATAAAAAAAGAATAAAAATTTGAAAGGAGAAAAAGTTAATGAAAAATTATAAAAATGCAATAGAAAATAACTGAGAATGATAAAAGAAAAAAAGATAGAAAAATAAAAAATTCCAAAACTTTATAAAAATTTATGAAACTATAAACAAAGAAAGAAAAAAAAAATGAAAGCAAACGAAAAGAGATAAATAAAGCACAAAAAAAGAGAAAAAACAAAAATACAACAAAAAAATATAAAAAGTAAGAAAATAAAAAAAGGCAAAAATTGAATAAAAATTTCAAAAATGAAATGGAATGACAAAAAGGAAAAAAATAGTTTAAAAAATACAAAAAATTGAAAAACATATAAGACCTAACAATATAAAAAGTCATACAAAAAATTAAAAAAGAGAAAAGTTAATGCAAAATAAAAAAAGTATGAGAATTTAAAAACAGAAATAAGAAATGAAAGGAAATTTGTGGGAAAAAAAATAGAATAGCACGAAAAGAATAAAAATGAAAAGACAAAATATTTGGAATAAAAAACAAAAAAATAAAAATTTTAAAACAGCGAAAAAATTAAAGCAAGAAAAATGAAAGTATATGAAAAAAAACAAGAAGAAGGAAAATTGTGAGGGGAAAAAGTTATTAAAAAATTACAAAACAGAAAAAAAATAAAAAAGATGCAAAAAATAAGGAAAAAAAAATTGAACTTTATAAAAATTTTCTAAAATATAAAAAAAAATGAAAAAATAAATTAAGGGAAAAAATTAAAATAAACAAAAAGAAAAAAGTAACAAAGTAAGAAAATAAAATAAAGTAAGAAAATTTTAAAACAAAGGAAAAAGTGAACAAAAAAAAAAAATGAAAGCACATAAAAAAAAGAAGAAAAATTTGAAAGGAGAAAAAATTAATGAAAAATTATAAAAATGCAATAGAAAATAACCGAGAATGATAAAAGAAAACAAGATAGAAAAATAAAAAATTCCAAAACTTTATAAAAACTTATGAAACTATAAACAAAGAAAGAAAATAAAAAAATAAAAAGAAAAAAATGAAAGCAACAGAAAAAAGATAAATAAAGCACAAAAAAACAAAAATTATAAAAAGTAAGAAAAGAAAAAAGGACAAAATTTGAATATAAAATTTCAAAAATGAAATGGAATGACAAAAAGAAAAAAAAATAGTTTAAAAAATACAAAAAATTGAAAAACATATAAGACCTAACAATATAAAAAGTCAGGCAAAAAATGAAAAAAGAGAAAAGTTAATGCAAAATAAAAAAGTTATGAGAATTTAAAAACAGAAATAAGAAATGAAAGGAAATTTGTGGGAAAAAAAAACAGAAAAATAAAAAATTTTAAAAGAACGAAAAAATTAAAACAAGAAAAAATGAAAGTAGATGAAAAAAAAAAAAAAAACAAGAAGAAGGAAAATTGTGAAGGGAAAAAGTTATTAAAAAATTACAAAGTAGAAAAAAATAAAAAAGATTCAAAAAATAAGAAAAAAAAATTGAACTTTATAAAACTTTTCTAAAATATAAATAAAAAATAAATGAAAAAATAAATTAAGGGAAAAAAATTAAATAAAATACGAAAAAAGGAAAAAATAGAAAATTAGCGAATCAAAAAAATATAAAAAGACAAAATGAAAGCACATAGAAAAAAGAAGAAAAATTTGAAAGGAGAAAAAGTTAACGAAAAATTATAAAAATGCAATAGAAAATAACCAAGAATAATAAAAGAAAAAAAGATAGAAAAATAAAAAATTCCAAAACTTTATAAAAATTTATAAAACTATAAACAAAGAAAGAAAATAAAAAATAAATATAGAAAAAGAAAAAATACAATAAAAATATAAAAAGGACAAAAATTGAATAAAAATTTCAAAAATGAAATGGAATGACAAAATGAAAAAAAAATAGTTTAAAAAATACAAAAAATTGAAAAACATATAAGACCTAACAATATAAAAAGTCAGACAAAAAATTAAAAAAAGAGAAAAGTTAATGCAAAATAAAAAAAAAGTATGAGAATTTAAAAACGCAAATAAGAAATGAAAGGAAATTTGTGGGGAAAAAAAAAAGAAAAGCAAGAAAAGAATAAAAATGAAAAGAAAAAAGATTTGGAATAAAAAACAGAAAAATAAAAAATTTTAAAACAATTAAAAATAGAAGAAAGTGCACAAGAAAAGAAGTTCCAGGCTTTAAAATTATGAAAAAGAAATAAAAAAAAAAGTGTGAACAAAAAGATTTAAGAAAAAGCAAGAAAAAAAATAAAAAAATGAAAATACAAAATACATAAAATAAAATTTGAGAAAAAATGAGAAAAAGGAAGAAAAAAATAAGAAATGAAGAGGCAAAAATATGAAAGAAAAAAATTTATAGAAAATTTTAAAACAAAGGAAAAAGTTAACTTAAAAAATGAAAGCACATAAGAAAAAGAAGAAAAATTTGAAAGGAGAAAAAGTTAATGAAAAATTATAAAAATGCAATAGAAAATAACCGAGAATGATAAAAGAAAAGAAGATAGAAAAATAAAAAATTCCAAAACTTTATAAAAATTTATGAAACTATAAACAAAGAAAGAAAATAAAAAAGAAAAAGAAAAAAAATGAAAGCAAAAGAAAAAAGATAAATAAAGCACAAAAAAAAAAAAGAAAAAACAAAAATACAACAAAAAATATAAAAGGTAAGAATTTAAAAAAGGATAAAAATCGAATAAAAATTTCAAAAATGAAATAGAATGACAAAAAGAAAAAAAAAGTTTAAAAATACAAAAAAATTGAAAACATATAAGACCTAACAATAACAAAAGTCAGACAAAAAATAAAAAAAGTATGAGAATTTAAAAACGGAAATAAAAAATGAAAGGAAATTTGTGGGAAAAAAATAGAATAGCAAGAAAAAGAATAAAATTGAAAAGACAAAAGATTTGGAATAAAAAACAGAGAAATAAAAAATTTTAAAACAATGAAAAAATTAAAACAAGAACAAGGAAAATTGTGAAGGGAAAAAGTTATTAAAAAATTACAAAGTAGAAAAAAAAAAAGAAAAAAAAATTGAACTTTATAAAAATCTTCTAAATATATAAATAAAAAATAATTAAGAGAAAAAATTAAATGAAATACGAAAGTAAGAAAATGAAAAATCAGCGAATCAAAAAAATATAAAAAGACAAAATGAATAAAAATTTCAAATATAAAATGGAAAAAAACTATTAGTCTAGAATGTACAAAGAAAAACAAAAAAAAAAATATAACAAATAGAGGACAAAGATATAAAACATGAAAAATGAAAAATAAAATAAAAGTTAATAAAGAATATAAATGAAAATAAAAGAAGTTTGAGGTTTTAAAATTATAAAGAAGAAATAAAAAAAAAAGTGTGAACAAAAAGATTTAACAAAAAGCA
Source organism: Durio zibethinus (assembly GCF_047325235.1). NCBI lineage: Eukaryota > Viridiplantae > Streptophyta > Magnoliopsida > Malvales > Malvaceae > Durio > Durio zibethinus. Next base: position 154,144 of record NW_028322965.1, on the reverse strand, counting down.
AGAAAAAAAATAAAAAAGGAAAATACAAAATACATAAAATAAAATTTCAGAAAAAAAATGGAAAAAGAAGAAAAAAATAAAAAGTGAAGAGGCAAAAACATGAAAGAAAAGAAAAAGAAAAAAATTTATAGAAAATTTTAAAACAAAGGAAAACGTGAAAGCACATAAAAAAAGAATAAAAATTTGAAAGGAGAAAAAGTTAATGAAAAATTATAAAAATGCAATAGAAAATAACTGAGAATGATAAAAGAAAAAAAGATAGAAAAATAAAAAATTCCAAAACTTTATAAAAATTTATGAAACTATAAACAAAGAAAGAAAAAAAAATGAAAGCAAACGAAAAGAGATAAATAAAGCACAAAAAAAGAGAAAAAACAAAAATACAACAAAAAATATAAAAAGTAAGAAAATAAAAAAAGACAAAAATTGAATAAAAATTTCAAAAATGAAATGGAATGACAAAAAGGAAAAAAAATAGTTTAAAAAATACAAAAAATTGAAAAACATATAAGACCTAACAATATAAAAAGTCATACAAAAAATTAAAAAAGAGAAAATTTAATGCAAAATAAAAAAAGTATGAGAATTTAAAAACAGAAATAAGAAATGAAAGGAAATTTGTGGGAAAAAAAATAGAATAGCACGAAAAGAATAAAAATGAAAAGACAAAATATTTGGAATAAAAAACAAAAAATAAAAAATTTAAAACAGCGAAAAAATTAAAGCAAGAAAAATGAAAATATATGAAAAAAAACAAGAAGAAGGAAAATTGTGAAGGGAAAAAGTTATTAAAAAATTACAAAACAGAAAAAAAATAAAAAAGATGCAAAAAATAAGGAAAAAAAATTGAACTTTATAAAAATTTTCTAAAATATAAAAAAAAAATGAAAAAATAAATTAAGGGAAAAAATTAAAATAAACAAAAAGAAAAAAGTAACAAAGTAAGAAAATAAAATAAAGTAAGAAAATTTTAAAACAAAGGAAAAAGTGAACAAAAAAAAATGAAAGCACATAAAAAAAAGAAGAAAAATTTGAAAGGAGAAAAAATTAATGAAAAATTATAAAAATGCAATAGAAAATAACCGAGAATGATAAAAGAAAAGAAGATAGAAAAATAAAAAATTCCAAAACTTTATAAAAACTTATGAAACTATAAACAAAGAAAGAAAATAAAAAAATAAAAAGAAAAAAATGAAAGCAACAGAAAAAAGATAAATAAAGCACAAAAAAACAAAAATTATAAAAAGTAAGAAAAGAAAAAAGGACAAAATTTGAATATAAAATTTCAAAAATGAAATGGAATGACAAAAAGAAAAAAAAATAGTTTAAAAAATACAAAAAATTGAAAAACATATAAGACCTAACAATATAAAAAGTCAGGCAAAAAATGAAAAAAGAGAAAAGTTAATGCAAAATAAAAAAATTATGAGAATTTACAAACAGAAATAAGAAATGAAAGGAAATTTGTGGGAAAAAAAAACAGAATAGCAAGAAAAGACAAAAGCTTTGGAATAAAAAACAGAAAAATAAAAATTTTAAAAGAACGAAAAAATTAAAACAAGAAAAAATGAAAGTAGATGAAAAAAAAAAAAACAAAAAGAAGGAAAATTGTGAAGGGAAAAAGTTATTAAAAAATTACAAAGTAGAAAAAAATAAAAAAGATTCAAAAAATAAGAAAAAAAAATTGAACTTTATAAAACTTTTCTAAAATATAAATAAAAAATAAATGAAAAAATAAATTAAGGGAAAAAAATTAAATAAAATACGAAAAAAGGAAAAAATAGAAAATTAGCGAATCAAAAAAATATAAAAAGACAAAATGAAAGCACATAGAAAAAAGAAGAAAAATTTGAAAGGAGAAAAAGTTAATGAAAAATTATAAAAATGCAATAGAAAATAACCAAGAATAATAAAAGAAAAAAAGATAGAAAAATAAAAAATTCCAAAACTTTATAAAAATTTATAAAACTATAAACAAAGAAAGAAAATAAAAAATAAATATAGAAAAAGAAAAATACAATAAAAATATAAAAAGGACAAAAATTGAATAAAAATTTCAAAAATGAAATGGAATGACAAAATGAAAAAAATAGTTTAAAAAATACAAAAAATTGAAAAACATATAAGACCTAACAATATAAAAAGTCAGACAAAAAATTAAAAAAGAGAAAAGTTAATGCAAAATAAAAAAAAAAGTATGAGAATTTAAAAACGCAAATAAGAAATGAAAGGAAATTTGTGGGGAAAAAAAAAGAAAAGCAAGAAAAGAATAAAAATGAAAAGAAAAAAGATTTGGAATAAAAAACAGAAAAATAAAAAATTTTAAAACAATTAAAAATAGAAGAAAGTGCACAAAAAAAGAAGTTCCAGGCTTTAAAATTATGAAAAAGAAATAAAAAAAAAGTGTGAACAAAAAGATTTAAGAAAAAGCAAGAAAAAAAATAAAAAAATGAAAATACAAAATACATAAAATAAAATTTGAGAAAAAATGAGAAAAAGGAAGAAAAAAATAAGAAATGAAGAGGCAAAAATATGAAAGAAAAAAATTTATAGGAAATTTTAAAACAAAGGAAAAAGTTAACAAAAAAAATGAAAGCACATAAGAAAAAGAAGAAAAATTTGAAAGGAGAAAAAGTTAATGAAAAATTATAAAAATGCAATAGAAAATAACCGAGAATGATAAAAGAAAAGAAGATAGGAAAATAAAAAATTCCAAAACTTTATAAAAATTTATGAAACTACAAACAAAGAAAGAAAATAAAAAAGAAAAAGAAAAAAAATGAAAGCAAAAGAAAAAAGATAAATAAAGCACAAAAAAAAAAAGAAAAAACAAAAATACAACAAAAAATATAAAAAGTAAGAATTTAAAAAAGGATAAAAATCGAATAAAAATTTCAAAAATGAAATAGAATGACAAAAAGAAAAAAAATAGTTTAAAAATACAAAAAAATTGAAAACATATAAGACCTAACAATAACAAAAGTCAGACAAAAAATAAAAAAAGTATGAGAATTTAAAAACGGAAATAAAAAATGAAAGGAAATTTGTGGGAAAAAAATAGAATAGCAAGAAAAAGAATAAAATTGAAAAGACAAAAGATTTGGAATAAAAAACAGAGAAATAAAAAATTTTAAAACAATGAAAAAATTAAAACAAGAACAAGGAAAATTGTGAAGGGAAAAAGTTATTAAAAAATTACAAAGTAGAAAAAAAAAAAAGAAAAAAAAATTGAACTTTATAAAAATCTTCTAAATATATAAATAAAAAATAATTAAGAGAAAAAATTAAATGAAATACGAAAGTAAGAAAATGAAAAATCAGCGAATCAAAAAAATATAAAAAGACAAAATGAATAAAAATTTCAAATATAAAATGGAAAAAAACTATTAGTCTAGAATGTACAAAGAAAAACAAAAAAAAAAAATATAACAAATAGAGGACAAAGATATAAAACATGAAAAATGAAAAATAAAATAAAAGTTAATAAAGAATATAAATGAAAATAAAAGAAGTTTGAGGTTTTAAAATTATAAAAAAGAAATAAAAAAAAAAAAGTGTGAACAAAAAGATTTAACAAAAAGCAAGAAAAAAAATAAAAAAGGAAAATACAAAATACATAAAATAAAATTTGAGAAAAAAAATGGAAAAAGAAGAAAAAAATAAAAAGTGAAGAGGTAAAAACATGAAAGAAAAGAAAAAGAAAAAAATTTATAGAAAATTTTAAAACAAAGGAAAACGTGAAAGCACATAAAAAAAGAATAAAAATTTGAAAGGAGAAAAAGTTAATGAAAAATTATAAAAATGCAATAGAAAATAACTGAGAATGATAAAAGAAAAAAAGATAGAAAAATAAAAAATTCCAAAACTTTATAAAAATTTATGAAACTATAAACAAAGAAAGAAAAAAAAAATGAAAGCAAACGAAAAAAGATAAATAAAGCACAAAAAAAGAGAAAAAACAAAAATACAACAAAAAATATAAAAAGTAAGAAAATAAAAAAAGACAAAAATTGAATAAAAATTTCAAAAATGAAATGGAATGACAAAAAGGAAAAAAATAGTTTAAAAAATACAAAAAATTGAAAAACATATAAGACCTAACAATATAAAAAGTCATACAAAAAATTAAAAAAGAGAAAAGTTAATGCAAAATAAAAAAAGTATGAGAATTTAAAAACAGAAATAAGAAATGAAAGGAAATTTGTGGGAAAAAAAATAGAATAGCACGAAAAGAATAAAAATGAAAAGACAAAATATTTGGAATAAAAAACAAAAAAATAAAAATTTTAAAACAGCGAAAAAATTAAAGCAAGAAAAATGAAAGTATATGAAAAAAAACAAGAAGAAGGAAAATTGTGAAGGGAAAAGGTTATTAAAAAATTACAAAACAGAAAAAAAATAAAAAAGATGCAAAAAATAAGGAAAAAAAAATTGAACTTTATAAAAATTTTCTAAAATATAAAAAAAAAATGAAAAAATAAATTAAGGGAAAAAATTAAAATAAACAAAAAGAAAAAAGTAACAAAGTAAGAAAATAAAATAAAGTAAGAAAATTTTAAAACAAAGGAAAAAGTGAACAAAAAAAAATGAAAGCACATAAAAAAAAGAAGAAAAATTTGAAAGGAGAAAAAATTAATGAAAAATTATAAAAATGCAATAGAAAATAACCGAGAATGATAAAAGAAAAGAAGATAGAAAAATAAAAAATTCCAAAACTTTATAAAAACTTATGAAACTATAAACAAAGAAAGAAAATAAAAAAATAAAAAGAAAAAAATGAAAGCAACAGAAAAAAGATAAATAAAGCACAAAAAAACAAAAATTATAAAAAGTAAGAAAAGAAAAAAGGACAAAATTTGAATATAAAATTTCAAAAATGAAATGGAATGACAAAAAGAAAAAAAAATAGTTTAAAAAATACAAAAAATTGAAAAACATATAAGACCTAACAATATAAAAAGTCAGGCAAAAAATGAAAAAAGAGAAAAGTTAATGCAAAATAAAAAAATTATGAGAATTTACAAACAGAAATAAGAAATGAAAGGAAATTTGTGGGAAAAAAAAACAGAATAGCAAGAAAAGACAAAAGCTTTGGAATAAAAAACAGAAAAATAAAAATTTTAAAAGAACGAAAAAATTAAAACAAGAAAAAATGAAAGTAGATGAAAAAAAAAAAAACAAAAAGAAGGAAAATTGTGAAGGGAAAAAGTTATTAAAAAATTACAAAGTAGAAAAAAATAAAAAAGATTCAAAAAATAAGAAAAAAAAATTGAACTTTATAAAACTTTTCTAAAATATAAATAAAAAATAAATGAAAAAATAAATTAAGGGAAAAAAATTAAATAAAATACGAAAAAAGGAAAAAATAGAAAATTAGCGAATCAAAAAAATATAAAAAGACAAAATGAAAGCACATAGAAAAAAGAAGAAAAATTTGAAAGGAGAAAAAGTTAATGAAAAATTATAAAAATGCAATAGAAAATAACCAAGAATAATAAAAGAAAAAAAGATAGAAAAATAAAAAATTCCAAAACTTTATAAAAATTTATAAAACTATAAACAAAGAAAGAAAATAAAAAATAAATATAGAAAAAGAAAAATACAATAAAAATATAAAAAGGACAAAAATTGAATAAAAATTTCAAAAATGAAATGGAATGACAAAATGAAAAAAATAGTTTAAAAAATACAAAAAATTGAAAAACATATAAGACCTAACAATATAAAAAGTCAGACAAAAAATTAAAAAAGAGAAAAGTTAATGCAAAATAAAAAAAAAAGTATGAGAATTTAAAAACGCAAATAAGAAATGAAAGGAAATTTGTGGGGAAAAAAAAAGAAAAGCAAGAAAAGAATAAAAATGAAAAGAAAAAAGATTTGGAATAAAAAACAGAAAAATAAAAAATTTTAAAACAATTAAAAATAGAAGAAAGTGCACAAAAAAAGAAGTTCCAGGCTTTAAAATTATGAAAAAGAAATAAAAAAAAAGTGTGAACAAAAAGATTTAAGAAAAAGCAAGAAAAAAAATAAAAAAATGAAAATACAAAATACATAAAATAAAATTTGAGAAAAAATGAGAAAAAGGAAGAAAAAAATAAGAAATGAAGAGGCAAAAATATGAAAGAAAAAAATTTATAGGAAATTTTAAAACAAAGGAAAAAGTTAACAAAAAAAATGAAAGCACATAAGAAAAAGAAGAAAAATTTGAAAGGAGAAAAAGTTAATGAAAAATTATAAAAATGCAATAGAAAATAACCGAGAATGATAAAAGAAAAGAAGATAGGAAAAAAAAAAATTCCAAAACTTTATAAAAATTTATGAAACTACAAACAAAGAAAGAAAATAAAAAAGAAAAAGAAAAAAAATGAAAGCAAAAGAAAAAAGATAAATAAAGCACAAAAAAAAAAAGAAAAAACAAAAATACAACAAAAAATATAAAAAGTAAGAATTTAAAAAAGGAGAAAAATCGAATAAAAATTTCAAAAATGAAATAGAATGACAAAAAGAAAAAAAATAGTTTAAAAATACAAAAAAATTGAAAACATATAAGACCTAACAATAACAAAAGTCAGACAAAAAATAAAAAAAGTATGAGAATTTAAAAACGGAAATAAAAAATGAAAGGAAATTTGTGGGAAAAAAATAGAATAGCAAGAAAAAGAATAAAATTGAAAAGACAAAAGATTTGGAATAAAAAACAGAGAAATAAAAAATTTTAAAACAATGAAAAAATTAAAACAAGAACAAGGAAAATTGTGAAGGGAAAAAGTTATTAAAAAATTACAAAGTAGAAAAAAAAAAAAGAAAAAAAAATTGAACTTTATAAAAATCTTCTAAATATATAAATAAAAAATAATTAAGAGAAAAAATTAAATGAAATACGAAAGTAAGAAAATGAAAAATCAGCGAATCAAAAAAATATAAAAAGACAAAATGAATAAAAATTTCAAATATAAAATGGAAAAAAACTATTAGTCTAGAATGTACAAAGAAAAACAAAAAAAAAAAATATAACAAATAGAGGACAAAGATATAAAACATGAAAAATGAAAAATAAAATAAAAGTTAATAAAGAATATAAATGAAAATAAAAGAAGTTTGAGGTTTTAAAATTATAAAAAAGAAATAAAAAAAAAAAAGTGTGAACAAAAAGATTTAACAAAAAGCAAGAAAAAAAATAAAAAAGGAAAATACAAAATACATAAAATAAAATTTGAGAAAAAAAATGGAAAAAGAAGAAAAAAATAAAAAGTGAAGAGGTAAAAACATGAAAGAAAAGAAAAAGAAAAAAATTTATAGAAAATTTTAAAACAAAGGAAAACGTGAAAGCACATAAAAAAAGAATAAAAATTTGAAAGGAGAAAAAGTTAATGAAAAATTATAAAAATGCAATAGAAAATAACTGAGAATGATAAAAGAAAAAAAGATAGAAAAATAAAAAATTCCAAAACTTTATAAAAATTTATGAAACTATAAACAAAGAAAGAAAAAAAAAATGAAAGCAAACGAAAAAAGATAAATAAAGCACAAAAAAAGAGAAAAAACAAAAATACAACAAAAAATATAAAAAGTAAGAAAATAAAAAAAGACAAAAATTGAATAAAAATTTCAAAAATGAAATGGAATGACAAAAAGGAAAAAAATAGTTTAAAAAATACAAAAAATTGAAAAACATATAAGACCTAACAATATAAAAAGTCATACAAAAAATTAAAAAAGAGAAAAGTTAATGCAAAATAAAAAAAGTATGAGAATTTAAAAACAGAAATAAGAAATGAAAGGAAATTTGTGGGAAAAAAAATAGAATAGCACGAAAAGAATAAAAATGAAAAGACAAAATATTTGGAATAAAAAACAAAAAAATAAAAATTTTAAAACAGCGAAAAAATTAAAGCAAGAAAAATGAAAGTATATGAAAAAAAACAAGAAGAAGGAAAATTGTGAAGGGAAAAGGTTATTAAAAAATTACAAAACAGAAAAAAAATAAAAAAGATGCAAAAAATAAGGAAAAAAAAATTGAACTTTATAAAAATTTTCTAAAATATAAAAAAAAAATGAAAAAATAAATTAAGGGAAAAAATTAAAATAAACAAAAAGAAAAAAGTAACAAAGTAAGAAAATAAAATAAAGTAAGAAAATTTTAAAACAAAGGAAAAAGTGAACAAAAAAAAATGAAAGCACATAAAAAAAAGAAGAAAAATTTGAAAGGAGAAAAAATTAATGAAAAATTATAAAAATGCAATAGAAAATAACCGAGAATGATAAAAGAAAAGAAGATAGAAAAATAAAAAATTCCAAAACTTTATAAAAACTTATGAAACTATAAACAAAGAAAGAAAATAAAAAAATAAAAAGAAAAAAATGAAAGCAACAGAAAAAAGATAAATAAAGCACAAAAAAACAAAAATTATAAAAAGTAAGAAAAGAAAAAAGGACAAAATTTGAATATAAAATTTCAAAAATGAAATGGAATGACAAAAAGAAAAAAAAATAGTTTAAAAAATACAAAAAATTGAAAAACATATAAGACCTAACAATATAAAAAGTCAGGCAAAAAATGAAAAAAGAGAAAAGTTAATGCAAAATAAAAAAATTATGAGAATTTACAAACAGAAATAAGAAATGAAAGGAAATTTGTGGGAAAAAAAAACAGAATAGCAAGAAAAGACAAAAGCTTTGGAATAAAAAACAGAAAAATAAAAATTTTAAAAGAACGAAAAAATTAAAACAAGAAAAAATGAAAGTAGATGAAAAAAAAAAAAACAAAAAGAAGGAAAATTGTGAAGGGAAAAAGTTATTAAAAAATTACAAAGTAGAAAAAAATAAAAAAGATTCAAAAAATAAGAAAAAAAAATTGAACTTTATAAAACTTTTCTAAAATATAAATAAAAAATAAATGAAAAAATAAATTAAGGGAAAAAAATTAAATAAAATACGAAAAAAGGAAAAAATAGAAAATTAGCGAATCAAAAAAATATAAAAAGACAAAATGAAAGCACATAGAAAAAAGAAGAAAAATTTGAAAGGAGAAAAAGTTAATGAAAAATTATAAAAATGCAATAGAAAATAACCAAGAATAATAAAAGAAAAAAAGATAGAAAAATAAAAAATTCCAAAACTTTATAAAAATTTATAAAACTATAAACAAAGAAAGAAAATAAAAAATAAATATAGAAAAAGAAAAATACAATAAAAATATAAAAAGGACAAAAATTGAATAAAAATTTCAAAAATGAAATGGAATGACAAAATGAAAAAAATAGTTTAAAAAATACAAAAAATTGAAAAACATATAAGACCTAACAATATAAAAAGTCAGACAAAAAATTAAAAAAGAGAAAAGTTAATGCAAAATAAAAAAAAAAGTATGAGAATTTAAAAACGCAAATAAGAAATGAAAGGAAATTTGTGGGGAAAAAAAAAGAAAAGCAAGAAAAGAATAAAAATGAAAAGAAAAAAGATTTGGAATAAAAAACAGAAAAATAAAAAATTTTAAAACAATTAAAAATAGAAGAAAGTGCACAAAAAAAGAAGTTCCAGGCTTTAAAATTATGAAAAAGAAATAAAAAAAAAGTGTGAACAAAAAGATTTAAGAAAAAGCAAGAAAAAAAATAAAAAAATGAAAATACAAAATACATAAAATAAAATTTGAGAAAAAATGAGAAAAAGGAAGAAAAAAATAAGAAATGAAGAGGCAAAAATATGAAAGAAAAAAATTTATAGGAAATTTTAAAACAAAGGAAAAAGTTAACAAAAAAAATGAAAGCACATAAGAAAAAGAAGAAAAATTTGAAAGGAGAAAAAGTTAATGAAAAATTATAAAAATGCAATAGAAAATAACCGAGAATGATAAAAGAAAAGAAGATAGGAAAAAAAAAATTCCAAAACTTTATAAAAATTTATGAAACTACAAACAAAGAAAGAAAATAAAAAAGAAAAAGAAAAAAAATGAAAGCAAAAGAAAAAAGATAAATAAAGCACAAAAAAAAAAAGAAAAAACAAAAATACAACAAAAAATATAAAAAGTAAGAATTTAAAAAAGGAGAAAAATCGAATAAAAATTTCAAAAATGAAATAGAATGACAAAAAGAAAAAAAATAGTTTAAAAATACAAAAAAATTGAAAACATATAAGACCTAACAATAACAAAAGTCAGACAAAAAATAAAAAAAGTATGAGAATTTAAAAACGGAAATAAAAAATGAAAGGAAATTTGTGGGAAAAAAATAGAATAGCAAGAAAAAGAATAAAATTGAAAAGACAAAAGATTTGGAATAAAAAACAGAGAAATAAAAAATTTTAAAACAATGAAAAAATTAAAACAAGAACAAGGAAAATTGTGAAGGGAAAAAGTTATTAAAAAATTACAAAGTAGAAAAAAAAAAAAGAAAAAAAAATTGAACTTTATAAAAATCTTCTAAATATATAAATAAAAAATAATTAAGAGAAAAAATTAAATGAAATACGAAAGTAAGAAAATGAAAAATCAGCGAATCAAAAAAATATAAAAAGACAAAATGAATAAAAATTTCAAATATAAAATGGAAAAAAACTATTAGTCTAGAATGTACAAAGAAAAACAAAAAAAAAAAATATAACAAATAGAGGACAAAGATATAAAACATGAAAAATGAAAAATAAAATAAAAGTTAATAAAGAATATAAATGAAAATAAAAGAAGTTTGAGGTTTTAAAATTATAAAAAAGAAATAAAAAAAAAAAAGTGTGAACAAAAAGATTTAACAAAAAGCAAGAAAAAAAATAAAAAAGGAAAATACAAAATACATAAAATAAAATTTGAGAAAAAAAATGGAAAAAGAAGAAAAAAATAAAAAGTGAAGAGGTAAAAACATGAAAGAAAAGAAAAAGAAAAAAATTTATAGAAAATTTTAAAACAAAGGAAAACGTGAAAGCACATAAAAAAAGAATAAAAATTTGAAAGGAGAAAAAGTTAATGAAAAATTATAAAAATGCAATAGAAAATAACTGAGAATGATAAAAGAAAAAAAGATAGAAAAATAAAAAATTCCAAAACTTTATAAAAATTTATGAAACTATAAACAAAGAAAGAAAAAAAAAATGAAAGCAAACGAAAAAAGATAAATAAAGCACAAAAAAAGAGAAAAAACAAAAATACAACAAAAAATATAAAAAGTAAGAAAATAAAAAAAGACAAAAATTGAATAAAAATTTCAAAAATGAAATGGAATGACAAAAAGGAAAAAAATAGTTTAAAAAATACAAAAAATTGAAAAACATATAAGACCTAACAATATAAAAAGTCATACAAAAAATTAAAAAAGAGAAAAGTTAATGCAAAATAAAAAAAGTATGAGAATTTAAAAACAGAAATAAGAAATGAAAGGAAATTTGTGGGAAAAAAAATAGAATAGCACGAAAAGAATAAAAATGAAAAGACAAAATATTTGGAATAAAAAACAAAAAAATAAAAATTTTAAAACAACGAAAAAATTAAAGCAAGAAAAATGAAAGTATATGAAAAAAAACAAGAAGAAGGAAAATTGTGAAGGGAAAAGGTTATTAAAAAATTACAAAACAGAAAAAAAATAAAAAAGATGCAAAAAATAAGGAAAAAAAAATTGAACTTTATAAAAATTTTCTAAAATATAAAAAAAAAATGAAAAAATAAATTAAGGGAAAAAATTAAAATAAACAAAAAGAAAAAAGTAACAAAGTAAGAAAATAAAATAAAGTAAGAAAATTTTAAAACAAAGGAAAAAGTGAACAAAAAAAAATGAAAGCACATAAAAAAAAGAAGAAAAATTTGAAAGGAGAAAAAATTAATGAAAAATTATAAAAATGCAATAGAAAATAACCGAGAATGATAAAAGAAAAGAAGATAGAAAAATAAAAAATTCCAAAACTTTATAAAAACTTATGAAACTATAAACAAAGAAAGAAAATAAAAAAATAAAAAGAAAAAAATGAAAGCAACAGAAAAAAGATAAATAAAGCACAAAAAAACAAAAATTATAAAAAGTAAGAAAAGAAAAAAGGACAAAATTTGAATATAAAATTTCAAAAATGAAATGGAATGACAAAAAGAAAAAAAAATAGTTTAAAAAATACAAAAAATTGAAAAACATATAAGACCTAACAATATAAAAAGTCAGGCAAAAAATGAAAAAAGAGAAAAGTTAATGCAAAATAAAAAAATTATGAGAATTTACAAACAGAAATAAGAAATGAAAGGAAATTTGTGGGAAAAAAAAACAGAATAGCAAGAAAAGACAAAAGCTTTGGAATAAAAAACAGAAAAATAAAAATTTTAAAAGAACGAAAAAATTAAAACAAGAAAAAATGAAAGTAGATGAAAAAAAAAAAAACAAAAAGAAGGAAAATTGTGAAGGGAAAAAGTTATTAAAAAATTACAAAGTAGAAAAAAATAAAAAAGATTCAAAAAATAAGAAAAAAAAATTGAACTTTATAAAACTTTTCTAAAATATAAATAAAAAATAAATGAAAAAATAAATTAAGGGAAAAAAATTAAATAAAATACGAAAAAAGGAAAAAATAGAAAATTAGCGAATCAAAAAAATATAAAAAGACAAAATGAAAGCACATAGAAAAAAGAAGAAAAATTTGAAAGGAGAAAAAGTTAATGAAAAATTATAAAAATGCAATAGAAAATAACCAAGAATAATAAAAGAAAAAAAGATAGAAAAATAAAAAATTCCAAAACTTTATAAAAATTTATAAAACTATAAACAAAGAAAGAAAATAAAAAATAAATATAGAAAAAGAAAAATACAATAAAAATATAAAAAGGACAAAAATTGAATAAAAATTTCAAAAATGAAATGGAATGACAAAATGAAAAAAATAGTTTAAAAAATACAAAAAATTGAAAAACATATAAGACCTAACAATATAAAAAGTCAGACAAAAAATTAAAAAAGAGAAAAGTTAATGCAAAATAAAAAAAAAAGTATGAGAATTTAAAAACGCAAATAAGAAATGAAAGGAAATTTGTGGGGAAAAAAAAAGAAAAGCAAGAAAAGAATAAAAATGAAAAGAAAAAAGATTTGGAATAAAAAACAGAAAAATAAAAAATTTTAAAACAATTAAAAATAGAAGAAAGTGCACAAAAAAAGAAGTTCCAGGCTTTAAAATTATGAAAAAGAAATAAAAAAAAAGTGTGAACAAAAAGATTTAAGAAAAAGCAAGAAAAAAAATAAAAAAATGAAAATACAAAATACATAAAATAAAATTTGAGAAAAAATGAGAAAAAGGAAGAAAAAAATAAGAAATGAAGAGGCAAAAATATGAAAGAAAAAAATTTATAGGAAATTTTAAAACAAAGGAAAAAGTTAACAAAAAAAATGAAAGCACATAAGAAAAAGAAGAAAAATTTGAAAGGAGAAAAAGTTAATGAAAAATTATAAAAATGCAATAGAAAATAACCGAGAATGATAAAAGAAAAGAAGATAGGAAAAAAAAAAATTCCAAAACTTTATAAAAATTTATGAAACTACAAACAAAGAAAGAAAATAAAAAAGAAAAAGAAAAAAAATGAAAGCAAAAGAAAAAAGATAAATAAAGCACAAAAAAAAAAAGAAAAAACAAAAATACAACAAAAAATATAAAAAGTAAGAATTTAAAAAAGGAGAAAAATCGAATAAAAATTTCAAAAATGAAATAGAATGACAAAAAGAAAAAAAATAGTTTAAAAATACAAAAAAATTGAAAACATATAAGACCTAACAATAACAAAAGTCAGACAAAAAATAAAAAAAGTATGAGAATTTAAAAACGGAAATAAAAAATGAAAGGAAATTTGTGGGAAAAAAATAGAATAGCAAGAAAAAGAATAAAATTGAAAAGACAAAAGATTTGGAATAAAAAACAGAGAAATAAAAAATTTTAAAACAATGAAAAAATTAAAACAAGAACAAGGAAAATTGTGAAGGGAAAAAGTTATTAAAAAATTACAAAGTAGAAAAAAAAAAAAGAAAAAAAAATTGAACTTTATAAAAATCTTCTAAATATATAAATAAAAAATAATTAAGAGAAAAAATTAAATGAAATACGAAAGTAAGAAAATGAAAAATCAGCGAATCAAAAAAATATAAAAAGACAAAATGAATAAAAATTTCAAATATAAAATGGAAAAAAACTATTAGTCTAGAATGTACAAAGAAAAACAAAAAAAAAAAATATAACAAATAGAGGACAAAGATATAAAACATGAAAAATGAAAAATAAAATAAAAGTTAATAAAGAATATAAATGAAAATAAAAGAAGTTTGAGGTTTTAAAATTATAAAAAAGAAATAAAAAAAAAAAGTGTGAACAAAAAGATTTAACAAAAAGCAAGAAAAAAAATAAAAAAGGAAAATACAAAATACATAAAATAAAATTTGAGAAAAAAAATGGAAAAAGAAGAAAAAAATAAAAAGTGAAGAGGTAAAAACATGAAAGAAAAGAAAAAGAAAAAAATTTATAGAAAATTTTAAAACAAAGGAAAACGTGAAAGCACATAAAAAAAGAATAAAAATTTGAAAGGAGAAAAAGTTAATGAAAAATTATAAAAATGCAATAGAAAATAACTGAGAATGATAAAAGAAAAAAAGATAGAAAAATAAAAAATTCCAAAACTTTATAAAAATTTATGAAACTATAAACAAAGAAAGAAAAAAAAAATGAAAGCAAACGAAAAAAGATAAATAAAGCACAAAAAAAGAGAAAAAACAAAAATACAACAAAAAATATAAAAAGTAAGAAAATAAAAAAAGACAAAAATTGAATAAAAATTTCAAAAATGAAATGGAATGACAAAAAGGAAAAAAATAGTTTAAAAAATACAAAAAATTGAAAAACATATAAGACCTAACAATATAAAAAGTCATACAAAAAATTAAAAAAGAGAAAAGTTAATGCAAAATAAAAAAAGTATGAGAATTTAAAAACAGAAATAAGAAATGAAAGGAAATTTGTGGGAAAAAAAATAGAATAGCACGAAAAGAATAAAAATGAAAAGACAAAATATTTGGAATAAAAAACAAAAAAATAAAAATTTTAAAACAGCGAAAAAATTAAAGCAAGAAAAATGAAAGTATATGAAAAAAAACAAGAAGAAGGAAAATTGTGAAGGGAAAAGGTTATTAAAAAATTACAAAACAGAAAAAAAATAAAAAAGATGCAAAAAATAAGGAAAAAAAATTGAACTTTATAAAAATTTTCTAAAATATAAAAAAAAAATGAAAAAATAAATTAAGGGAAAAAATTAAAATAAACAAAAAGAAAAAAGTAACAAAGTAAGAAAATAAAATAAAGTAAGAAAATTTTAAAACAAAGGAAAAAGTGAACAAAAAAAAATGAAAGCACATAAAAAAAAGAAGAAAAATTTGAAAGGAGAAAAAATTAATGAAAAATTATAAAAATGCAATAGAAAATAACCGAGAATGATAAAAGAAAACAAGATAGAAAAATAAAAAATTCCAAAACTTTATAAAAATTTATGAAACTATAAACAAAGAAAGAAAATAAAAAAGAAAAAGAAAAAAATGAAAGCAAAAGAAAAAAGATAAATAAAGCACAAAAAAAAAAAGAAAAAACAAAAATACAACAAAAAATATAAAAATTAAGAATTTAAAAAAGGAGAAAAATCGAATAAAAATTTCAAAAATGAAATAGAATGACAAAAAGAAAAAAAATAGTTTAAAAATACAAAAAAATTGAAAACATATAAGACCTAACAATAACAAAAGTCAGACAAAAAATAAAAAAGGTATGAGAATTTAAAAACGGAAATAAAAAATGAAAGGAAATTTGTGGGAAAAAAATAGAATAGCAAGAAAAAGAATAAAATTGAAAAGACAAAAATTTGGAATAAAAAACAGAGAAATAAAAAATTTTAAAACAATGAAAAAATTAAAACAAGAACAAGGAAAATTGTGAAGGGAAAAAGTTATTAAAAAATTACAAAGTAGAAAAAAAAAAAGAAAAAAAAATTGAACTTTATAAAAATCTTCTAAATATATAAATAAAAAATAATTAAGAGAAAAAATTAAATGAAATACGAAAGTAAGAAAATGAAAAATCAGCGAATCAAAAAAATATAAAAAGACAAAATGAATAAAAATTTCAAATATAAAATGGAAAAAAACTATTAGTCTAGAATGTACAAAGAAAAACAAAAAAAAAAATATAACAAATAGAGGACAAAGATATAAAACATGAAAAATGAAAAATAAAATAAAAGTTAATAAAGAATATAAATGAAAATAAAAGAAGTTTGAGGTTTTAAAATTATAAAGAAGAAATAAAAAAAAAAAGTGGGAACAAAAAGATTTAACAAAAAGCAAGAAAAAAAATAAAAAAGGAAAATACAAAATACATAAAATAAAATTTGAGAAAAAAAATGGAAAAAGAAGAAAAAAATAAAAAGTGAAGAGGCAAAAACATGAAAGAAAAGAAAAAGAAAAAAATTTATAGAAAATTTTAAAACAAAGGAAAACGTGAAAGCACATAAAAAAAGAATAAAAATTTGAAAGGAGAAAAAGTTAATGAAAAATTATAAAAATGCAATAGAAAATAACTGAGAATGATAAAAGAAAAAAAGATAGAAAAATAAAAAATTCCAAAACTTTATAAAAATTTATGAAACTATAAACAAAGAAAGAAAAAAAAAATGAAAGCAAACGAAAAAAGATAAATAAAGCACAAAAAAAGAGAAAAAATAAAAATACAACAAAAAATATAAAAAGTAAGAAAATAAAAAAAGACAAAAATTGAATAAAAATTTCAAAAATGAAATGGAATGACAAAAAGGAAAAAAATAGTTTAAAAAATACAAAAAATTGAAAAACATATAAGACCTAACAATATAAAAAGTCATACAAAAAATTAAAAAAGAGAAAAGTTAATGCAAAATAAAAAAAGTATGAGAATTTAAAAACAGAAATAAGAAATGAAAGGAAATTTGTGGGAAAAAAAATAGAATAGCACGAAAAGAATAAAAATGAAAAGACAATATTTGGAATAAAAAACAAAAAAATAAAAATTTTAAAACAGCGAAAAAATTAAAGCAAGAAAAATGAAAGTATATGAAAAAAAACAAGAAGAAGGAAAATTGTGAAGGGAAAAAGTTATTAAAAAATTACAAAACAGAAAAAAAATAAAAAAGATGCAAAAAATAAGGAAAAAAAAATTGAACTTTATAAAAATTTTCTAAAATATAAAAAAAAAATGAAAAAATAAATTAAGGGAAAAAATTAAAATAAACAAAGAGAAAAAAGTAACAAAGTAAGAAAATAAAATAAAGTAAGAAAATTTTAAAACAAAGGAAAAAGTGAACAAAAAAAAATGAAAGCACATAAAAAAAAGAAGAAAAATTTGAAAGGAGAAAAAATTAATGAAAAATTATAAAAATGCAATAGAAAATATAAAATTTGAATATAAAATTTGAATCAAAAAAGGACAAAATTTGAATATAAAATTTCAAAAATAAAAAACAAGAAGAAGGAAAATTGTGAAGGGAAAAAGTTATTAAAAAATTACAAAGTAGAAAAAAATAAAAAAGATTCAAAAAATAAGAAAAAAAAATTGAACTTTATAAAACTTTTCTAAAATATAAATAAAAAATAAATGAAGGGAAAAAAATTAAATAAAATACGAAAAAAGGAAAAAATAGAAAATTAGCGAATCAAAAAAATATAAAAAGACAAAATGAAAGCACATGGAAAAAAGAAGAAAAATTTGAATGGAGAAAAAGTTAATGAAAAATTATAAAAATGCAATAGAAAATAACCAAGAATAATAAAAGAAAAAAAGATAGAAAAATAAAAAATTCCAAAACTTTATAAAAATTTATAAAACTATAAACAAAGAAAGAAAATAAAAAATAAATATAGAAAAAGAAAAAATACAATAAAAATATAAAAAGGACAAAAATTGAATAAAAATTTCAAAAATGAAATGGAATGACAAAATGAAAAAAAATAGTTTAAAAAATACAAAAAATTGAAAAACATATAAGACCTAACAATATAAAAAGTCAGACAAAAAATTAAAAAAGAGAAAAGCTAATGCAAAATAAAAAAAGTATGAGAATTTAAAAACGCAAATGAGAAATGAAAGGAAATTTGTGGGGAAAAAAAAAGAAAAGCAAGAAAAGAATAAAAATGAAAAGAAAAAAGATTTGGAATAAAAAACAGAAAAATAAAAAATTTTAAAACAATTAAAAATAGAAGAAAGTGCACAAAAAAAGAAGTTTCAGGCTTTAAAATTATGAAAAAGAAATAAAAAAAAGTGGGAACAAAAAGATTTAAGAAAAAGCAAGAAAAAAAATAAAAAATGAAAATACAAAATACATAAAATAAAATTTGAGAAAAAATGAGAAAAGGAAGAAAAAAATAAGAAATGAAGAGGCAAAAATATGAAAGAAAAGAAAAAGAAAAAAATTTATAGAAAATTTTAAAACAAAGGAAAAAGTTAACAAAAAAAAAAAATGAAAGCACATAAGAAAAAGAAGAAAAATTTGAAAGGAGAAAAAGTTAATGAAAAATTATAAAAATGCAATAGAAAATAACCGAGAATGATAAAAGAAAAGAACATAGAAAAATAAAAAATTCCAAAACTTTATAAAAATTTATGAAACTATAAACAAAGAAAGAAAATAAAAAATAAAAAGAAAAAAAATGAAAGCAAAAGAAAAAAGATAAATAAAGCACAAAAAAAAAGAAAAAACAAAAATACAACAAAAAATATAAAAAGTAAGAATTTAAAAAAGGAGAAAAATTGAATAAAAATTTCAAAAATGAAATAGAATGACAAAAAGAAAAAAATTAGTTTAAAAATACAAAAAATTGAAAACACACAAGACCTAACAATAACAAAAGTCAGACAAAAAATAAAAAAAGTATGAGAATTTAAAAACGGAAATAAAAAATGAAAGGAAATTTGTGGGAAAAAAATAGAATAGCAAGAAAAAGAATAAAATTGAAAAGACAAAAGATTTGGAATAAAAAACAGAGAAATAAAAAATTTTAAAACAATGAAAAAATTAAAACAAGAAAAAACGAAAGTACACGAAAAGAAAACAAGAACAAGGAAAATTGTGAAGGGAAAAAGTTATTAAAAAATTACAAAGTAGAAAAAAAAAAAGAAAAAAAAAATTGAACTTTATAAAAATTTTCTAAAATATAAATAAAAAATAATTAAGAGAAAAAATTAAATGAAATACGAAAGTAAGAAAATGAAAAATCAGCGAATCAAAAAAATATAAAAAAACAAAATGAATAAAAATTTCAAATATAAAATGGAAAAAACTATTAGTTTAGAATGTACAAAGAAAAACAGAAAAAAAAATATAACAAATAGAGGACAAAGATATAAAACATGAAAAATGAAAAATAAAATAAAAGTTAATAAAAAATATAAATAAAAATAAAAGAAGTTTGAGGTTTTAAAATTATAAAGAAGAAATAAAAAAAAAAGTGCGAACAAAAAGATTTAACAAAAAGCAAGAAAAAAAATAAAAAAGGAAAATACAAAATACATAAAATAAAATTTGAGAAAAAAAAAAGGGAAAAAGAAGAAAAAAATAAAAAGTGAAGAGGCAAAAACATGAAAGAAAAGAAAAAGAAAAAAATTTATAGAAAATTTTAAAACAAAGGAAGACGTGAAAGCGCATAAAAAAAGAATAAAAATTTGAAAGGAGAAAAAGTTAATGAAAAATTATAAAAATGCAATAGAAAATAACTGAGAATGATAAAAGAAAAAAAGACAGAAAAATAAACAATTCGAAAACTTTATAAAAATTTATGAAACTATAAACAAAGAAAGAAAATAAAAAATAAAAAAAAATGAAAGCAAACGAAAAAAGATAAATAAAGCACAAAAAAAGAGAAAAAACAAAAATACAACAAAAAATATAAAAAGTAAGAAAATAAAAAAAGACAAAAATTGAATAAAAATTTCAAAAATGAAATGGAATGACAAAAAGGAAAAAAATAGTTTAAAAAATACAAAAAATTGAAAAACATATAAGACCTAACAATATAAAAAGTCATACAAAAAATTAAAAAAGAGAAAAGTTAATGCAAAATAAAAAAAGTATGAGAATTTTAAAAACAGAAATAAGAAATGAAAGGAAATTTGTGGGAAAAAAAAATAGAATAGCACGAAAAGAATAAAAATGAAAAGACAAAATATTTGGAATAAAAAACAAAAAAATAAAAATTTTAAAACAGCGAAAAAATTAAAGCAAGAAAAATGAAAGTACATGAAAAAAAACAAGAAGAAGGAAAATTGTGAAGGGAAAAAGTTATTAAAAAAATTACAAAGCAGAAAAAAAAATAAAAAAGATGCAAAAAATAAGAGAAAAAATTGAACTTTATAAAAATTTTCTAAAATATAAAAAAAAAATAAATGAAAAAATAAATTAAGGGAGAAATTAAAATAAACAAAAAGAAAAAAGTAACAAAGTAAGAAAATAAAATAAAGTAAGAAAATTTTAAAACAAAGGAAAAAGTGAACAAAAAAAAAATGAAAGCACATAAAAAAAAGAAGAAAAATTTGAAAGGAGAAAAAATTAATGAAAAATTATAAAAATGCAATAGAAAATAACCGAGAATGATAAAAGAAAACAAGATAGAAAAATAAAAAATTCCAAAACTTTATAAAAACTTATGAAACTATAAACAAAGAAAGAAAATAAAAAAATAAAAAGAAAAACAATGAAAGCAACAGAAAAAAGATAAATAAAGCCCAAAAAAATAAAAATTATAAAAAGTAAGAAAAGAAAAAAGGACAAAATTTGAATATAAAATTTCAAAAATGAAATGGAATGACAAAAAGAAAAAAAAATAGTTTAAAAAATACAAAAAATAGAAAAACATATAAGACCTAACAATATAAAAAGTCAGACAAAAAATGAAAAAAGAGAAAAGTTAATGCAAAATAAAAAAAATTATGAGAACTTAAAAACAGAAATAAGAAATGAAAGGAAATTTGTGGGAAAAAAAATAGAATAGCAAGAAAAGACAAAAGCTTTGGAATAAAAAACAGAAAAATAAAAAATTTTAAAAGAACGAAAAAATTAAAACAAGAAAAAATGAAAGTAGATGAAAAAAAAAAAAACAAGAAGAAGGAAAATTGTGAAGGGAAAAAGTTATTAAAAAATTACAAAGTAGAAAAAAATAAAAAAGATTCAAAAAATAAGAAAAAAAAATTGAACTTTATAAAACTTTTCTAAAATATAAATAAAAAATAAATGAAGAAATAAATGAAGGGAAAAAAATTAAATAAAATACGAAAAAAGGAAAAAATAGAAAATTAGCGAATCAAAAAAATATAAAAAGACAAAATGAAAGCACATGGAAAAAAGAAGAAAAATTTGAAAGGAGAAAAAGTTAATGAAAAATTATAAAAATGCAATAGAAAATAACCAAGAATAATAAAAGAAAAAAAGATAGAAAAATAAAAAATTCCAAAACTTTATAAAAATTTATAAAACTATAAACAAAGAAAGAAAATAAAAAATAAATATAGAAAAAGAAAAAATACGATAAAAATATAAAAAGGACAAAAATTGAATAAAAATTTCAAAAATGAAATGGAATGACAAAATGAAAAAAAATAGTTTAAAAAATACAAAAAATTGAAAAACATATAAGACCTAACAATATAAAAAGTCAGACAAAAAATTAAAAAAGAGAAAAGCTAATGCAAAATAAAAAAAGTATGAGAATTTAAAAACGCAAATGAGAAATGAAAGGAAATTTGTGGGGAAAAAAAAAGAAAAGCAAGAAAAGAATAAAAATGAAAAGAAAAAAGATTTGGAATAAAAAACAGAAAAATAAAAAATTTTAAAACAATTAAAAATAGAAGAAAGTGCACAAAAAAAGAAGTTTCAGGCTTTAAAATTATGAAAAAGAAATAAAAAAAAGTGGGAACAAAAAGATTTAAGAAAAAGCAAGAAAAAAAATAAAAAATGAAAATACAAAATACATAAAATAAATTTTGAGAAAAAATGAGAAAAGGAAGAAAAAAATAAGAAATGAAGAGGCAAAAATATGAAAGAAAAGAAAAAGAAAAAAATTTATAGAAAATTTTAAAACAAAGGAAAAAGTTAACAAAAAAAAAATGAAAGCACATAAGAAAAAGAAGAAAAATTTGAAAGGAGAAAAAGTTAATGAAAAATTGTAAAAATGCAATAGAAAATAACCGAGAATGATAAAAGAAAAGAACATAGAAAAATAAAAAATTCCAAAACTTTATAAAAATTTATGAAACTATAAACAAAGAAAGAAAATAAAAAATAAAAAGAAAAAAAAAATGAAAGCAAAAGAAAAAAGATAAATAAAGCACAAAAAAAAAAGAAAAAACAAAAATACAACAAAAAATATAAAAAGTAAGAATTTAAAAAAGGAGAAAAATTGAATAAAAATTTCAAAAATGAAATAGAATGACAAAAAGAAAAAAATTAGTTTAAAAATACAAAAAATTGAAAACACACAAGACCTAACAATAACAAAAGTCAGACAAAAAATAAAAAAAGTATGAGAATTTAAAAACGGAAATAAAAAATGAAAGGAAATTTGTGGGAAAAAAATAGAATAGCAAGAAAAAGAATAAAATTGAAAAGACAAAAGATTTGGAATAAAAAACAGAGAAATAAAAAATTTTAAAACAATGAAAAAATTAAAACAAGAAAAAACGAAAGTACACGAAAAGAAAACAAGAACAAGGAAAATTGTGAAGGGAAAAAGTTATTAAAAAATTACAAAGTAGAAAAAAAAAAAGAAAAAAAAAATTGAACTTTATAAAAATTTTCTAAAATATAAATAAAAAATAATTAAGAGAAAAAATTAAATGAAATACGAAAGTAAGAAAATGAAAAATCAGCGAATCAAAAAAATATAAAAAGACAAAATGAATAAAAATTTCAAATATAAAATGGAAAAAACTATTAGTTTAGAATGTACAAAGAAAAACAGAAAAAAAAAATATATAACAAATAGAGGACAAAGATATAAAACATGAAAAATGAAAAATAAAATAAAAGTTAATAAAAAATATAAATAAAAATAAAAGAAGTTTGAGGTTTTAAAATTATAAAGAAGAAATAAAAAAAAAAGTGCGAACAAAAAGATTTAACAAAAAGCAAGAAAAAAAATAAAAAAGGAAAATACAAAATACATAAAATAAAATTTGAGAAAAAAAAAAGGGAAAAAGAAGAAAAAAATAAAAAGTGAAGAGGCAAAAACATGAAAGAAAAGAAAAAGAAAAAAATTTATAGAAAATTTTAAAACAAAGGAAGACGTGAAAGCGCATAAAAAAAGAATAAAAATTTGAAAGGAGAAAAAGTTAATGAAAAATTATAAAAATGCAATAGAAAATAACTGAGAATGATAAAAGAAAAAAAGACAGAAAAATAAACAATTCGAAAACTTTATAAAAATTTATGAAACTATAAACAAAGAAAGAAAATAAAAAATAAAAAAAAATGAAAGCAAACGAAAAAAGATAAATAAAGCACAAAAAAAAGAGAAAAAACAAAAATACAACAAAAAATATAAAAAGTAAGAAAATAAAAAAAGACAAAAATTGAATAAAAATTTCAAAAATGAAATGGAATGACAAAAAGGAAAAAAATAGTTTAAAAAATACAAAAAATTGAAAAACATATAAGACCTAACAATATAAAAAGTCATACAAAAAATTAAAAAAGAGAAAAGTTAATGCAAAATAAAAAAAGTATGAGAATTTTAAAAACAGAAATAAGAAATGAAAGGAAATTTGTGGGAAAAAAAAATAGAATAGCACGAAAAGAATAAAAATGAAAAGACAAAATATTTGGAATAAAAAACAAAAAAATAAAAATTTTAAAACAGCGAAAAAATTAAAGCAAGAAAAATGAAAGTACATGAAAAAAAACAAGAAGAAGGAAAATTGTGAAGGGAAAAAGTTATTAAAAAATTACAAAGCAGAAAAAAAAATAAAAAAGATGCAAAAAATAAGAAAAAAAATTGAACTTTATAAAAATTTTCTAAAATATAAAAAAAAATAAATGAAAAAATAAATTAAGGGAAAAAATTAAAATAAACAAAAAGAAAAAAGTAACAAAGTAAGAAAATAAAATAAAGTAAGAAAATTTTAAAACAAAGGAAAAAGTGAACAAAAAAAAAATGAAAGCACATAAAAAAAAGAAGAAAAATTTGAAAGGAGAAAAAATTAATGAAAAATTATAAAAATGCAATAGAAAATAACCGAGAATGATAAAAGAAAACAAGATAGAAAAATAAAAAATTCCAAAACTTTATAAAAACTTATGAAACTATAAACAAAGAAAGAAAATAAAAAAATAAAAAGAAAAACAATGAAAGCAACAGAAAAAAGATAAATAAAGCCCAAAAAAACAAAAATTATAAAAAGTAAGAAAAGAAAAAAGGACAAAATTTGAATATAAAATTTCAAAAATGAAATGGAATGACAAAAAGAAAAAAAAATAGTTTAAAAAATACAAAAAATAGAAAAACATATAAGACCTAACAATATAAAAAGTCAGACAAAAAATGAAAAAAGAGAAAAGTTAATGCAAAATAAAAAAAATTATGAGAACTTAAAAACAGAAATAAGAAATGAAAGGAAATTTGTGGGAAAAAAAATAGAATAGCAAGAAAAGACAAAAGCTTTGGAATAAAAAACAGAAAAATAAAAAATTTTAAAAGAACGAAAAAATTAAAACAAGAAAAAATGAAAGTAGATGAAAAAAAAAAAAACAAGAAGAAGGAAAATTGTGAAGGGAAAAAGTTATTAAAAAATTACAAAGTAGAAAAAAATAAAAAAGATTCAAAAAATAAGAAAAAAAAATTGAACTTTATAAAACTTTTCTAAAATATAAATAAAAAATAAATGAAAAAATAAATGAAGGGAAAAAAATTAAATAAAATACGAAAAAAGGAAAAAATAGAAAATTAGCGAATCAAAAAAATATAAAAAGACAAAATGAAAGCACATGGAAAAAAGAAGAAAAATTTGAAAGGAGAAAAAGTTAATGAAAAATTATAAAAATGCAATAGAAAATAACCAAGAATAATAAAAGAAAAAAAGATAGAAAAATAAAAAATTCCAAAACTTTATAAAAATTTATAAAACTATAAACAAAGAAAGAAAATAAAAAATAAATATAGAAAAAGAAAAAATACGATAAAAATATAAAAAGGATAAAAATTGAATAAAAATTTCAAAAATGAAATGGAATGACAAAATGAAAAAAAATAGTTTAAAAAATACAAAAAATTGAAAAACATATAAGACCTAACAATATAAAAAGTCAGACAAAAAATTAAAAAAAGAGAAAAGCTAATGCAAAATAAAAAAAGTATGAGAATTTAAAAACGCAAATGAGAAATGAAAGGAAATTTGTGGGGAAAAAAAAAGAAAAGCAAGAAAAGAATAAAAATGAAAAGAAAAAAGATTTGGAATAAAAAACAGAAAAATAAAAAATTTTAAAACAATTAAAAATAGAAGAAAGTGCACAAAAAAAGAAGTTTCAGGCTTTAAAATTATGAAAAAGAAATAAAAAAAAGTGGGAACAAAAAGATTTAAGAAAAAGCAAGAAAAAAAATAAAAAATGAAAATACAAAATACATAAAATAAAATTTGAGAAAAAATGAGAAAAGGAAGAAAAAAATAAGAAATGAAGAGGCAAAAATATGAAAGAAAAGAAAAAGAAAAAAATTTATAGAAAATTTTAAAACAAAGGAAAAAGTTAACAAAAAAAAAATGAAAGCACATAAGAAAAAGAAGAAAAATTTGAAAGGAGAAAAAGTTAATGAAAAATTGTAAAAATGCAATAGAAAATAACCGAGAATGATAAAAGAAAAGAACATAGAAAAATAAAAAATTCCAAAACTTTATAAAAATTTATGAAACTATAAACAAAGAAAGAAAATAAAAAATAAAAAGAAAAAAAAATGAAAGCAAAAGAAAAAAGATAAATAAAGCACAAAAAAAAAAGAAAAAACAAAAAAACAACAAAAAATATAAAAAGTAAGAATTCAAAAAAGGAGAAAAATTGAATAAAAATTTCAAAAATGAAATAGAATGACAAAAAGAAAAAAAATAGTTTAAAAATACAAAAAATTGAAAACATACAAGACCTAACAATAACAAAAGTCAGACAAAAAATAAAAAAAGTATGAGAATTTAAAAACGGAAATAAAAAATGAAAGGAAATTTGTGGGAAAAAAATAGAATAGCAAGAAAAAGAATAAAATTGAAAAGACAAAAGATTTGGAATAAAAAACAGAGAAATAAAAAATTTTAAAACAATGAAAAAAAGAAAACAAGAACAAGGAAAATTGTGAAGGGAAAAAGTTATTAAAAAATTACAAAGTAGAAAAAAAAAAGAAAAAAAAAATTGAACTTTATAAAAATTTTCTAAAATATAAATAAAAAATAATTAAGAGAAAAAATTAAATGAAATACGAAAGTAAGAAAATGAAAAATCAGCGAATCAAAAAAATATAAAAAGACAAAATGAATAAAAATTTCAAATATAAAATGGAAAAAACTATTAGTTTAGAATGTACAAAGAAAAACAGAAAAAAAATATATAACAAATAGAGGACAAAGATATAAAACATGAAAAATGAAAAATAAAATAAAAGTTAATAAAAAATATAAATAAAAATAAAAGAAGTTTGAGGTTTTAAAATTATAAAGAAGAAATAAAAAAAAATGCGAACAAAAAGATTTAACAAAAAGCAAGAAAAAAAATAAAAAAGGAAAATACAAAATACATAAAATAAAATTTGAGAAAAAAAAAAGGGAAAAAGAAGAAAAAAATAAAAAGTGAAGAGGCAAAAACATGAAAGAAAAGAAAAAGAAAAAAATTTATAGAAAATTTTAAAACAAAGGAAGACGTGAAAGCGCATAAAAAAAGAATAAAAATTTGAAAGGAGAAAAAGTTAATGAAAAATTATAAAAATGCAATAGAAAATAACTGAGAATGATAAAAGAAAAAAAGACAAAAAAATAAACAATTCGAAAACTTTATAAAAATTTATGAAACTATAAACAAAGAAAGAAAATAAAAAATAAAAAAAAATGAAAGCAAACGAAAAAAGATAAATAAAGCACAAAAAAAGAGAAAAAACAAAAATACAACAAAAAATATAAAAAGTAAGAAAATAAAAAAAGACAAAAATTGAATAAAAATTTCAAAAATGAAATGGAATGACAAAAAGGAAAAAAATAGTTTAAAAAATACAAAAAATTGAAAAACATATAAGACCTAACAATATAAAAAGTCATACAAAAAATTAAAAAAGAGAAAAGTTAATGCAAAATAAAAAAAGTATGAGAATTTTAAAAACAGAAATAAGAAATGAAAGGAAATTTGTGGGAAAAATTTATAGAATAGCACGAAAAGAATAAAAATGAAAAGACAAAATATTTGGAATAAAAAACAAAAAAATAAAAATTTTAAAACAGCGAAAAAATTAAAGCAAGAAAAATGAAAGTACATGAAAAAAAACAAGAAGAAGGAAAATTGTGAAGGGAAAAAGTTATTAAAAAATTACAAAGCAGAAAAAAAAATAAAAAAGATGCAAAAAATAAGAAAAAAAATTGAACTTTATAAAAATTTTCTAAAATATAAAAAAAAATAAATGAAAAAATAAATTAAGGGAAAAAATTAAAATAAACAAAAAGAAAAAAGTAACAAAGTAAGAAAATAAAATAAAGTAAGAAAATTTTAAAACAAAGGAAAAAGTGAACAAAAAAAAAAATGAAAGCACATAAAAAAAAGAAGAAAAATTTGAAAGGAGAAAAAATTAATGAAAAATTATAAAAATGCAATAGAAAATAACCGAGAATGATAAAAGAAAACAAGATAGAAAAATAAAAAATTCCAAAACTTTATAAAAACTTATGAAACTATAAACAAAGAAAGAAAATAAAAAAATAAAAAGAAAAACAATGAAAGCAACAGAAAAAAGATAAATAAAGCCCAAAAAAACAAAAATTATAAAAAGTAAGAAAAGAAAAAAGGACAAAATTTGAATATAAAATTTCAAAAATGAAATGGAATGACAAAAAGAAAAAAAAATAGTTTAAAAAATACAAAAAATAGAAAAACATATAAGACCTAACAATATAAAAAGTCAGACAAAAAATGAAAAAAGAGAAAAGTTAATGCAAAATAAAAAAAATTATGAGAACTTAAAAACAGAAATAAGAAATGAAAGGAAATTTGTGGGAAAAAAAATAGAATAGCAAGAAAAGACAAAAGCTTTGGAATAAAAAACAGAAAAATAAAAAATTTTAAAAGAACGAAAAAATTAAAACAAGAAAAAATGAAAGTAGATGAAAAAAAAAAAAACAAGAAGAAGGAAAATTGTGAAGGGAAAAAGTTATTAAAAAATTACAAAGTAGAAAAAAATAAAAAAGATTCAAAAAATAAGAGAAAAAAATTGAACTTTATAAAACTTTTCTAAAATATAAATAAAAAATAAATGAAAAAATAAATGAAGGGAAAAAAATTAAATAAAATACGAAAAAAGGAAAAAATAGAAAATTAGCGAATCAAAAAAATATAAAAAGACAAAATGAAAGCACATGGAAAAAAGAAGAAAAATTTGAAAGGAGAAAAAGTTAATGAAAAATTATAAAAATGCAATAGAAAATAACCAAGAATAATAAAAGAAAAAAGATAGAAAAATAAAAAATTCCAAAACTTTATAAAAATTTATAAAACTATAAACAAAGAAAGAAAATAAAAAATAAATATAGAAAAAGAAAAAATACGATAAAAATATAAAAAGGACAAAAATTGAATAAAAATTTCAAAAATGAAATGGAATGACAAAATGAAAAAAAATAGTTTAAAAAATACAAAAAATTGAAAAACATATAAGACCTAACAATATAAAAAGTCAGACAAAAAATTAAAAAAGAGAAAAGCTAATGCAAAATAAAAAAAGTATGAGAATTTAAAAACGCAAATGAGAAATGAAAGGAAATTTGTGGGGAAAAAAAAAGAAAAGCAAGAAAAGAATAAAAATGAAAAGAAAAAAGATTTGGAATAAAAAACAGAAAAATAAAAAATTTTAAAACAATTAAAAATAGAAGAAAGTGCACAAAAAAAGAAGTTTTAGGCTTTAAAATTATGAAAAAGAAATAAAAAAAAGTGGGAACAAAAAGATTTAAGAAAAAGCAAGAAAAAAAATAAAAAATGAAAATACAAAATACATAAAATAAAATTTGAGAAAAAATGAGAAAAGGAAGAAAAAAATAAGAAATGAAGAGGCAAAAATATGAAAGAAAAGAAAAAGAAAAAAATTTATAGAAAATTTTAAAACAAAGGAAAAAGTTAACAAAAAAAAAAATGAAAGCACATAAGAAAAAGAAGAAAAATTTGAAAGGAGAAAAAGTTAATGAAAAATTGTAAAAATGCAATAGAAAATAACCGAGAATGATAAAAGAAAAGAACATAGAAAAATAAAAAATTCCAAAACTTTATAAAAATTTATGAAACTATAAACAAAGAAAGAAAATAAAAAATAAAAAGAAAAAAAAATGAAAGCAAAAGAAAAAAGATAAATAAAGCACAAAAAAAAAAGAAAAAACAAAAATACAACAAAAAATATAAAAAGTAAGAATTTAAAAAAGGAGAAAAATTGAATAAAAATTTCAAAAATGAAATAGAATGACAAAAAGAAAAAAATTAGTTTAAAAATACAAAAAATTGAAAACACACAAGACCTAACAATAACAAAAGTCAGACAAAAAATAAAAAAAAGTATGAGAATTTAAAAACGGAAATAAAAAATGAAAGGAAATTTGTGGGAAAAAAACAGAATAGCAAGAAAAAGAATAAAATTGAAAAGACAAAAGATTTGGAATAACAAACAGAGAAATAAAAAATTTTAAAACAATGAAAAAATTAAAACAAGAAAAAACGAAAGTACACGAAAAGAAAACAAGAACAAGGAAAATTGTGAAGGGAAAAAGTTATTAAAAAATTACAAAGTAGAAAAAAAAAAAGAAAAAAAAATTGAACTTTATAAAAATTTTCTAAAATATAAATAAAAAATAATTAAGAGAAAAAATTAAATGAAATACGAAAGTAAGAAAATGAAAAATCAGCGAATCAAAAAAATATAAAAAGACAAAATGAATAAAAATTTCAAATATAAAATGGAAAAAACTATTAGTTTAGAATGTACAAAGAAAAACAGAAAAAAAAAATATAACAAATAGAGGACAAAGATATAAAACATGAAAAATGAAAAATAAAATAAAAGTTAATAAAAAATATAAATAAAAATAAAAGAAGTTTGAGGTTTTAAAATTATAAAGAAGAAATAAAAAAAAAAGTGCGAACAAAAAGATTTAACAAAAAGCAAGAAAAAAAATAAAAAAGGAAAATACAAAATACATAAAATAAAATTTGAGAAAAAAAAAAGGGAAAAAGAAGAAAAAAATAAAAAGTGAAGAGGCAAAAACATGAAAGAAAAGAAAAAGAAAAAAATTTATAGAAAATTTTAAAACAAAGGAAGACGTGAAAGCGCATAAAAAAAGAATAAAAATTTGAAAGGAGAAAAAGTTAATGAAAAATTATAAAAATGCAATAGAAAATAACTGAGAATGATAAAAGAAAAAAAGATAGAAAAATAAACAATTCGAAAACTTTATAAAAATTTATGAAACTATAAACAAAGAAAGAAAATAAAAAATAAAAAAAAATGAAAGCAAACGAAAAAAGATAAATAAAGCACAAAAAAAGAGAAAAAACAAAAATACAACAAAAAATATAAAAAGTAAGAAAATAAAAAAAGACAAAAATTGAATAAAAATTTCAAAAATGAAATGGAATGACAAAAAGGAAAAAAATAGTTTAAAAAATACAAAAAATTGAAAAACATATAAGACCTAACAATATAAAAAGTCATACAAAAAATTAAAAAAGAGAAAAGTTAATGCAAAATAAAAAAAGTATGAGAATTTTAAAAACAGAAATAAGAAATGAAAGGAAATTTGTGGGAAAAAAAAATAGAATAGCACGAAAAGAATAAAAATGAAAAGACAAAATATTTGGAATAAAAAACAAAAAAATAAAAATTTTAAAACAGCGAAAAAATTAAAGCAAGAAAAATGAAAGTACATGAAAAAAAACAAGAAGAAGGAAAATTGTGAAGGGAAAAAGTTATTAAAAAATTACAAAGCAGAAAAAAATAAAAAAGATGCAAAAAATAAGAAAAAAAATTGAACTTTATAAAAATTTTCTAAAATATAAAAAAAAAATAAATGAAAAAATAAATTAAGGGAAAAAATTAAAATAAACAAAAAGAAAAAAGTAACAAAGTAAGAAAATAAAATAAAGTAAGAAAATTTTAAAACAAAGGAAAAAGTGAACAAAAAAAAAATGAAAGCACATAAAAAAAAGAAGAAAAATTTGAAAGGAGAAAAAATTAATGAAAAATTATAAAAATGCAATAGAAAATAACCGAGAATGATAAAAGAAAACAAGATAGAAAAATAAAAAATTCCAAAACTTTATAAAAACTTATGAAACTATAAACAAAGAAAGAAAATAAAAAAATAAAAAGAAAAACAATGAAAGCAACAGAAAAAAGATAAATAAAGCCCAAAAAAACAAAAATTATAAAAAGTAAGAAAAGAAAAAAGGACAAAATTTGAATATAAAATTTCAAAAATGAAATGGAATGACAAAAAGAAAAAAAAATAGTTTAAATAATACAAAAAATAGAAAAACATATAAGACCTAACAATATAAAAAGTCAGACAAAAAATGAAAAAAGAGAAAAGTTAATGCAAAATAAAAAAAATTATGAGAACTTAAAAACAGAAATAAGAAATGAAAGGAAATTTGTGGGAAAAAAAATAGAATAGCAAGAAAAGACAAAAGCTTTGGAATAAAAAACAGAAAAATAAAAAATTTTAAAAGAACGAAAAAATTAAAACAAGAAAAAATGAAAGTAGATGAAAAAAAAAAAACAAGAAGAAGGAAAATTGTGAAGGGAAAAAGTTATTAAAAAATTACAAAGTAGAAAAAAATAAAAAAGATTCAAAAAATAAGAAAAAAAAATTGAACTTTATAAAACTTTTCTAAAATATAAATAAAAAATAAATGAAAAAATAAATGAAGGGAAAAAAATTAAATAAAATACGAAAAAAGGAAAAAATAGAAAATTAGCGAATCAAAAAAATATAAAAAGACAAAATGAAAGCACATGGAAAAAAGAAGAAAAATTTGAAAGGAGAAAAAGTTAATGAAAAATTATAAAAATGCAATAGAAAATAACCAAGAATAATAAAAGAAAAAAAGATAAAAAAATAAAAAATTCCAAAACTTTATAAAAATTTATAAAACTATAAACAAAGAAAGAAAATAAAAAATAAATATAGAAAAAGAAAAAATACGATAAAAATATAAAAAGGATAAAAATTGAATAAAAATTTCAAAAATGAAATGGAATGACAAAATGAAAAAAAATAGTTTAAAAAATACAAAAAATTGAAAAACATATAAGACCTAACAATATAAAAAGTCAGACAAAAAATTAAAAAAGAGAAAAGTTAATGCAAAATAAAAAAAGTATGAGAATTTAAAAACGCAAATGAGAAATGAAAGGAAATTTGTGGGGAAAAAAAAAAGAAAAGCAAGAAAAGAATAAAAATGAAAAGAAAAAAGATTTGGAAAAAAAAACAGAAAAATGAAAAGAAAAAAGATTTGGAAAAAAAAACAGAAAAATAAAAAATTTTAAAACAATTAAAAATAGAAGAAAGTGCACAAAAAAAGAAGTTTCAGGCTTTAAAATTATGAAAAAGAAATAAAAAAAAGTGTGAACAAAAAGATTTAAGAAAAAGCAAGAAAAAAAATAAAAATGAAAATACAAAATACATAAAATAAAATTTGAGAAAAAATGAGAAAAGGAAGAAAAAAATAAGAAATGAAGAGGCAAAAATATGAAAGAAAAGAAAAAGAAAAAAATTTATAGAAAATTTTAAAACAAAGGAAAAAGTTAACAAAAAAAAATGAAAGGAGAAAAAGTTAATGAAAAATTATAAAAATGCAATAGAAAATAACCGAGAATGATAAAAGAAAAGAACATAGAAAAATAAAAAATTCCAAAACTTTATAAAAATTTATGAAACTATAAACAAAGAAAGAAAATAAAAAATAAAAAGAAAAAAAATGAAAGCAAAAGAAAAAAGATAAATAAAGCACAAAAAAAAAGAAAAAACAAAAAAACAACAAAAAATATAAAAAGTAAGAATTCAAAAAAGGAGAAAAATTGAATAAAAATTTCAAAAATGAAATAGAATGACAAAAAGAAAAAAAATAGTTTAAAAATACAAAAAATTGAAAACATACAAGACCTAACAATAACAAAAGTCAGACAAAAAATAAAAAAAGTATGAGAATTGAAAAACGAAAATAAAAAATGAAAGGAAATTTGTGGGAAAAAAATAGAATAGCAAGAAAAAGAATAAAATTGAAAAGACAAAAGATTTGGAATAAAAAACAGAGAAATAAAAAATTTTAAAACAATGAAAAAATTAAAACAAGAACAAGGAAAATTGTGAAGGGAAAAAGTTATTAAAAAATTACAAAGTAGAAAAAAAAAAGAAAAAAAAATTGAACTTTATAAAAATTTTCTAAAATATAAATAAAAAATAATTAAGAGAAAAAATTAAATGAAATACGAAAGTAAGAAAATGAAAAATCAGCGAATCAAAAAAATATAAAAAGACAAAATGAATAAAAATTTCAAATATAAAATGGAAAAAAACTATTAGTTTAGAATGTACAAAGAAAAACAGAAAAAAAAAATATAACAAATAGAGGACAAAGATATAAAACATGAAAAATGAAAAATAAAATAAAAGTTAATAAAAAATATAAATAAAAATAAAAGAAGTTTGAGGTTTTAAAATTATAAAGAAGAAATAAAAAAAAAAGTGCGAACAAAAAGATTTAACAAAAAGCAAGAAAAAAAATAAAAAAGGAAAATACAAAATACATAAAATAAAATTTGAGAAAAAAAAAAGGGAAAAAGAAGAAAAAAATAAAAAGTGAAGAGGCAAAATCATGAAAGAAAAGAAAAAGAAAAAAATTTATAGAAAATTTTAAAACAAAAGAAAACATGAAAGCACATAAAAAAAGAATAAAAATTTGAAAGGAGAAAAAGTTAATGAAAAATTATAAAAATGCAATAGAAAATAACTGAGAATGATAAAAGCAAAAAAGACAGAAAAATAAACAATTCGAAAACTTTATAAAAATTTATGAAACTATAAACAAAGAAAGAAAATAAAAAATAAAAAAAAATGAAAGCAAACGAAAAAA
This sequence comes from Durio zibethinus, assembly GCF_047325235.1. NCBI lineage: Eukaryota > Viridiplantae > Streptophyta > Magnoliopsida > Malvales > Malvaceae > Durio > Durio zibethinus. The sequence goes on along the minus strand of NW_028322965.1, from coordinate 119,793 downwards.
GATAAATAAAGCACAAAAAAAGAGAAAAAACAAAAATACAACAAAAAATATAAAAAGTAAGAAAATAAAAACAGACAAAAATTGAATAAAAATTTCAAAAATGAAATGGAATGACAAAAAGGAAAAAAATAGTTTAAAAAATACAAAAAATTGAAAAACATATAAGACCTAACAATATAAAAAGTCATACAAAAAATTAAAAAAGAGAAAAGTTAATGCAAAATAAAAAAAGTATGAGAATTTTAAAAACAGAAATAAGAAATGAAAGGAAATTTGTGGGAAAAATTTATAGAATAGCACGAAAAGAATAAAAATGAAAAGACAAAATATTTGGAATAAAAAACAAAAAAATAAAAATTTTAAAACAGCGAAAAAATTAAAGCAAGAAAAATGAAAGTACATGAAAAAAAACAAGAAGAAGGAAAATTGTGAAGGGAAAAAGTTATTAAAAAATTACAACGCAGAAAAAAAAATAAAAAAGATGCAAAAAATAAGAAAAAAAAAATTGAACTTTATAAAAATTTTCTAAAATATAAAAAAAAATTAAATGAAAAAATAAATTAAGGGAAAAAATTAAAATAAACAAAAAGAAAAAAGTAACAAAGTAAGAAAATAAAATAAAGTAAGAAAATTTTAAAACAAAGGAAAAAGTGAACAAAAAAAAAAATGAAAGCACATAAAAAAAAGAAGAAAAATTTGAAAGGAGAAAAAATTAATGAAAAATTATAAAAATGCAATAGAAAATAACCGAGAATGATAAAAGAAAACAAGATAGAAAAATAAAATATTCCAAAACTTTATAAAAACTTATGAAACTATAAACAAAGAAAGAAAATAAAAAAATAAAAAGAAAAACAATGAAAGCAACAGAAAAAAGATAAATAAAGCCCAAAAAAACAAAAATTATAAAAAGTAAGAAAAGAAAAAAGGACAAAATTTGAATATAAAATTTCAAAAATGAAATGGAATGACAAAAAGAAAAAAAAATAGTTTAAAAAATTCAAAAAATTGAAATACATATAAGACCTAACAATATAAAAAGTCAGACAAAAAATGAAAAAAGAGAAAAGTTAATGCAAAATAAAAAAATTATGAGAACTTAAAAACAGAAATAAGAAATGAAAGGAAAGGAAATTTGTGGGAAAAAAAAATAGAATAGCAAGAAAAGACAAAAGCTTTGGAATAAAAAACAGAAAAATAAAAAATTTTAAAAGAACGAAAAAATTAAAACAAGAAAAAATGAAAGTAGATGAAAAAAAAAAAAACAAGAAGAAGGAAAATTGTGAAGGGAAAACGTTATTAAAAAATTACAAAGTAGAAAAAAATAAAAAAGATTCAAAAAATAAGAAAAAAAAATTGAACTTTATAAAACTTTTCTAAAATATAAATAAAAAATAAATGAAGGGAAAAAAATTAAATAAAATACGAAAAAAGGAAAAAATAGAAAATTAGCGAATCAAAAAAATATAAAAAGACAAAATGAAAGCACATGGAAAAAAGAAGAAAAATTTGAAAGGAGAAAAAGTTAATGAAAAATTATAAAAATGCAATAGAAAATAACCAAGAATAATAAAAGAAAAAAAGATAGAAAAATAAAAAATTCCAAAACTTTATAAAAATTTATAAAACTATAAACAAAGAAAGAAAATAAAAAATAAATATAGAAAAAGAAAAAATACAATAAAAATATAAAAAGGACAAAAATTGAATAAAAATTTCAAAAATGAAAATGGAATGACAAAATGAAAAAAAATAGTTTAAAAAATACAAAAAATTGAAAAACATATAAGACCTAACAATATAAAAAGTCAGACAAAAAATTAAAAAAGACAAAAGTTAATGCAAAATAAAAAAAGTATGAGAATTTAAAAACGCAAATGAGAAATGAAAGGAAATTTGTGGGGAAAAAAAAAGAAAAGCAAGAAAAGAATAAAAATGAAAAGAAAAAAGATTTGGAAAAAAAAAACAGAAAAATAAAAAATTTTAAAACAATTAAAAATAAAAGAAAGCGCACAAAAAAAGAAGTTTCAGGCTTTAAAATTATGAAAAAGAAATTAAAAAAAGTGTGAACAAAAAGATTTAAGAAAAAGCAAGAAAAAAAATAAAAAATGAAAATACAAAATACATAAAATAAAATTTGAGAAAAAATGAGAAAAGGAAGAAAAAAATAAGAAATGAAGAGGCAAAAATATGAAAGAAAAGAAAAAGAAAAAAATTTATAGAAAATTTTAAAACAAAGGAAAACGTTAACAAAAAAAAATGAAAGGAGAAAAAGTTAATGAAAAATTACAAAAATGCAATAGAAAATAACCGAGAATGATAAAAGAAAAGAACATAGAAAAATAAAAAATTCCAAAACTTTATAAAAATTTATGAAACTATAAACAAAGAAAGAAAATAAAAAAATAAAAAGAAAAAAAATGAAAGCAAAAGAAAAAAGATAAATAAAGCACAAAGAAAAAAGAAAAAACAAAAATACAACAAAAAATATAAAAAGTAAGAATTTAAAAAAGGAGAAAAATTGAATAAAAATTTCAAAAATGAAATAGAATGACAAAAAGAAAAAAAATAGTTTAAAAATACAAAAAATTGAAAACATACAAGACCTAACAATAACAAAAGTCAGACAAAAAATAAAAAAAGTATGAGAATTTAAAAACGGAAATAAAAAATGAAAGGAAATTTATGGGAAAAAAATAGAATAGCAAGAAAAAGAATAAAATTGAAAAGACAAAAGATTTGGAATAAAAAACAGAGAAATAAAAAATTTTAAAACAATGAAAAAATTAAAACAAGAACAAGGAAAATTGTGAAGGGAAAAAGTTATTAAAAAATTACAAAGTAGAAAAAAAAAAAGAAAAAAAAATTGAACTTTATAAAAATTTTCTAAAATATAAATAAAAAATAATTAAGAGAAAAAATTAAATGAAATACGAAAGTAAGAAAATGAAAAATCAGCGAATCAAAAAAATATAAAAAGACAAAATGAATAAAAATTTCAAATATAAAATGGAAAAAAACTATTAGTTTAGAATGTACAAAGAAAAACAGAAAAAAAAAATATAACAAATAGAGGACAAAGATATAAAACATGAAAAATGAAAAATAAAATAAAAGTTAATAAAAAATATAAATAAAAATAAAAGAAGTTTGAGGTTTTAAAATTATAAAGAAGAAATAAAAAAAAAAGTGCGAACAAAAAGATTTAACAAAAAGCAAGAAAAAAAATAAAAAAGGAAAATACAAAATACATAAAATAAAATTTGAGAAAAAAAAAAGGGAAAAAGAAGAAAAAAATAAAAAGTGAAGAGGCAAAAACATGAAAGAAAAGAAAAAGAAAAAAATTTATAGAAAATTTTAAAACAAAGGAAGACGTGAAAGCGCATAAAAAAAGAATAAAAATTTGAAAGGAGAAAAAGTTAATGAAAAATTATAAAAATGCAATAGAAAATAACTGAGAATGATAAAAGAAAAAAAGACAGAAAAATAAAAAATTCGAAAACTTTATAAAAATTTATGAAACTATAAACAAAGAAAGAAAATAAAAAATAAAAAAAAATGAAAGCAAACGAAAAAAGATAAATAAAGCACAAAAAAAGAGAAAAAACAAAAAAACAACAAAAAATATAAAAAGTAAGAAAATAAAAAAAGACAAAAATTGAATATAAAATTTCAAAAATGAAATGGAATGACAAAAAGGAAAAAAATAGTTTAAAAAATACAAAAAATTGAAAAACATATAAGACCTAACAATATAAAAAGTTATACAAAAAATGAAAAAAGAGAAAAGTTAATGCAAAATAAAAAAATTATGAGAACTTAAAAACAGAAATAAGAAATGAAAGGAAATTTGTGGGAAAAAAAATAGAATAGCAAGAAAAGACAAAAGCTTTGGAATAAAAAACAGAAAAATAAAAAATTTTAAAAGAACGAAAAAATTAAAACAAGAAAAAATGAAAGTAGATGAAAAAAAAAACAAGAAGAAGGAAAATTGTGAAGGGAAAAAGTTATTAAAAAATTACAAAGTAGAAAAAAATAAAAAGGATTCAAAAAATAAGAAAAAAAAATTGAACTTTATAAAACTTTTCTAAAATATAAATAAAAAATAAATTAAGGGAAAAAAATTAAATAAAATACGAAAAAAGGAAAAAATAGAAAATTAGCGAATCAAAAAAATATAAAAAGACAAAATGAAACACATGGAAAAAAGAAGAAAAATTTGAAAGGAGAAAAAGTTAATGAAAAATTATAAAAATGCAATAGAAAATAACCAAGAATAATAAAAGAAAAAAAGATAGAAAAATAAAAAATTCCAAAACTTTATAAAAATTTATAAAACTATAAACAAAGAAAGAAAATAAAAAATAAATATAGAAAAAGAAAAAATACAATAAAAATATAAAAAGGACAAAAATTGAATAAAAATTTCAAAAATGAAAATGGAATGACAAAATGAAAAAAAAATAGTTTAAAAAATACAAAAAATTGAAAAACATATAAGACCTAACAATATAAAAAGTCAGACAAAAAATTAAAAAAGAGAAAAGTTAATGCAAAATAAAAAAAGTATGAGAATTTAAAAACGCAAATGAGAAATGAAAGGAAATTTGTGGGGAAAAAAAAAGAAAAGCAAGAAAAGAATAAAAATGAAAAGAAAAAAGATTTGGAAAAAAAAAACAAAAAAATAAAAAATTTTAAAACAATTAAAAATAAAAGAAAGTGCACAAAAAAAGAAGTTTCAGGCTTTAAAATTATGAAAAAGAAATTAAAAAAAGTGTGAACAAAAAGATTTAAGAAAAAGCAAGAAAAAAAATAAAAAATGAAAATACAAAATACATAAAATAAAATTTGAGAAAAAATGAGAAAAGGAAGAAAAAAATAAGAAATGAAGAGGCAAAAATATGAAAGAAAAGAAAAAGAAAAAAATTTATAGAAAATTTTAAAACAAAGGAAAACGTTAACAAAAAAAAATGAAAGGAGAAAAAGTTAATGAAAAATTATAAAAATGCAATAGAAAATAACCGAGAATGATAAAAGAAAAGAAGATAGAAAAATAAAAAATTCCAAAACTTTATAAAAATTTATGAAACTATAAACAAAGAAAGAAAATAAAAAATAAAAAGAAAAAAAATGAAAGCAAAAGAAAAAAGATAAACAAAGCACAAAAAAAAGAAAAAACAAAAATACAACAAAAAATATAAAAAGTAAGAATTTAAGAAAGGAGAAAAATTGAATAAAAATTTGAAAAATGAAATAGAATGACAAAAAGAAAAAAAATAGTTTAAAAATACAAAAAATTGAAAACATATAAGACCTAACAATAACAAAAGTCAGACAAAAAATAAAAAAAGTATGAGAATTTAAAAACGAAAATAAACAATGAAAGGAAATTTGTGGGAAAAAAATAGAATAGCAAGAAAAAGAATAAAATTGAAAAGACAAAAGATTTGGAATAAAAAACAGAGAAATAAAAAAATTTTAAAGCAATGAAAAAATTAAAACAAGAAAAAATGAAAGTACACGAAAAAAAAAAACAAGAACAAGGAAAATTGTGAAGGGAAAAAGTTATTAAAAAATTACAAAGTAGAAAAGAAAAATTGAACTTTATAAAAATTTTCTAAAATATAAATAAAAAATAATTAAGAGAAAAATTAAATGAAATACGAAAGTAAGAAAATGAAAAATCAGCGAATCAAAAAAATATAAAAAGACAAAATGAATAAGAATTTCAAATATAAAATGGAAATAACTATTAGTTTAGAATGTACAAAGAAAAACAAAAAAAAATATAACAAATAGAGGACAAAGATATAAAACATGAAAAATGAAAAATAAAATAAAAGTTAATAAAAAATATAAATAAAAATAAAAGAAGTTTGAGGTTTTAAAATTATAAAGAAGAAATAAAAAAAAAAGTGGGAACAAAAAGATTTAACAAAAAGCAAGAAAAAAAATAAAAAAGGAAAATACAAAATACATAAAATAAAATTTGAGAAAAAAAAAAAGGGAAAAAGAAGAAAAAAATAAAAAGTGAAGAGGCAAAAACATGAAAGAAAAGAAAAAGAAAAAAATTTGTAGAAAATTTTAAAACAAAGGAAAACGTGAAAGCACATAAAAAAAGAATAAAAATTTGAAAAGAGAAAAAGTTAATGAAAAATTATAAAAATGCAATAGAAAATAACTGAGAATGATAAAAGAAAAAAAGATAGAAAAATAAAAAATTCCAAAACTTTATAAAAATTTATGAAACTATAAACAAAGAAAGAAAATATAAACGAAAAACAAAATGAAAGCAAACGAAAAAGGATAAATAAAGCACAAAAAAAGAGAAAAAACAAAAATACAACAAAAAATATAAAAAGTAAGAAAATAAAAAAAGACAAAAATTGAATAAAAATTTCAAAAATGAAATGGAATGACAAAAAGGAAAAAAATAGTTTAAAAAATACAAAAAATTGAAAAACATATAAAACCTAACAATATAAAAAGTCATAAAAAAAATTAAAAAAGAGAAAAGTTAATGCAAAATAAAAAAAGTATGAGAATTTAAAAACAGAAATAAGAAATGAAAGGAAATTTGTGGGAAAAAAATAGAATAGCACGAAAAGAATAAAAATGAAAAGACAAAATATTTGGAATAAAAAATAAAAAAATAAAAATTTTAAAACAGCAAAAAAATTAAAGCAAGAAAAATGAAAGTATGTGAAAAAAAACAAGAAGAAGGAAAATTGTGAAGGGAAAAAGTTATTAAAAAATTACAAAGCAGAAAAAAAAATAAAAAAGATGCAAAAAATAAGAAAAAAAAATTGAACTTTATAAAAATTTTCTAAAATATAAAAAAAAATAAATGAAAAAATAAATTAAGGGAAAAAATTAAAATAAACAAAAAGAAAAAAGTAACAAAGTAAGAAAATTTTAAAACAAAGGAAAAAGTGAACAAAAAAAAATGAAAGCACATAAAAAAAAGAAGAAAAATTTGAAAGGAGAAAAAATTAATGAAAAATTATAAAAATGCAATAGAAAATAACCGAGAATGATAAAAGAAAACAAGATAGAAAAATAAAAAATTCCAAAACTTTATAAAAACTTATGAAACTATAAACAAAGAAAGAAAATAAAAAAATAAAAAGAAAAAAATGAAAGCAACAGAAAAAAGATAAATAAAGCACAAAAAAACACAAATTATAAAAGGTAAGAAAAGAAAAAAGGACAAACTTTGAATATAAAATTTCAAAAATGAAATGGAATGACAAAAAGAAAAAAAATAGTTTAAAAAATACAAAAAATTGAAAAACATATAAGACCTAACAATATAAAAAGTCAGACAAAAAATGAAAAAAGAGAAAAGTTAATGCAAAATAAAAAAATTATGAGAATTTAAAAACAGAAATAAGAAATGAAAGGAAATTTGTGGGAAAAAAATAGAATAGCACGAAAAGAATAAAAATGAAAAGACAAAATATTTGGAATAAAAAACAAAAAAATAAAAATTTTAAAACAGCGAAAAAATTAAAGCAAGAAAAATGAAAGTATGTGAAAAAAAACAAGAAGAAGGAAAATTGTGAAGGGAAAAAGTTATTAAAAAATTACAAAGCAGAAAAAAAATAAAAAAGATGCAAAAAATAAGAAAAAAAAATTGAACTTTATAAAAATTTTCTAAAATATAAAAAAAAAATAAATGAAAAAATAAATTAATGGAAAAAATTAAAATAAACAAAAAGAAAAAAGTAACAAAGTAAGAAAATTTGAAAACAAAGGAAAAAGTGAACAAAAAAAAAATGAAAGCACATAAAAAAAAGAAGAAAAATTTGAAAGGAGAAAAAATTAATGAAAAATTATAAAAATGCAATAGAAAATAACCGAGAATGATAAAAGAAAACAAGATAGAAAAATAAAAAATTCCAAAACTTTATAAAAACTTATGAAACTATAAACAAAGAAAGAAAATAAAAAAATAAAAAGAAAAAAATGAAAGCAACAGAAAAAAGATAAATAAAGCACAAAAAAACAAAAATTATAAAAAGTAAGAAAAGAAAAAAGGAAAAAATTTGAATATAAAATTTCAAAAATGAAATGGAATGACAAAAAGAAAAAAAATAGTTTAAAAAATACAAAAAATTGAAAAACATATAAGAGCTAACAATATAAAAAGTCAGACAAAAAATGAAAAAAGAGAAAAGTTAATGCAAAATAAAAAAATTATGAGAATTTAAAAACAGAAATAAGAAATGAAAGGAAATTTGTGGGAAAAAAATAGAATAGCACAAAAAGAATAAAAATGAAAAGACAAAATATTTGGAATAAAAAACAAAAAAATAAAAATTTTAAAACAGCGAAAAAATTAAAGCAAGAAAAATGAAAGTATGTGAAAAAAAACAAGAAGAAGGAAAATTGTGAAGGGAAAAAGTTATTAAAAAATTACAAAGCAGAAAAAAAAATAAAAAAGATGCAAAAAATAAAAAAAAAAATTGAACTTTATAAAAATTTTCTAAAATATAAAAACAAATAAATGAAAAAATAAATTAATGGAAAAAATTAAAATAAACAAAAAGAAAAAAGTAACAAAGTAAGAAAGTAAGAAAATTTTAAAACAAAGGAAAAAGTGAACAAAAAAAAAATGAAAGCACATAAAAAAAAGAAGAAAAATTTGAAAGGAGAAAAAATTAATGAAAAATTATAAAAATGCAATAGAAAATAACCGAGAATGATAAAAGAAAACAAGATAGAAAAATAAAAAATTCCAAAACTTTATAAAAACTTATGAAACTATAAACAAAGAAAGAAAATAAAAAAATAAAAAGAAAAAAATGAAAGCAACAGAAAAAAGATAAATAAAGCACAAAAAAACAAAAATTATAAAAAGTAAGAAAAGAAAAAAGGACAAAATTTGAATATAAAATTTCAAAAATGAAATGGAATGACAAAAAGAAAAAAAATAGTTTAAAAAATACAAAAAACTGAAAAACATATAAGACCTAACAATATAAAAAGTCAGACAAAAAATGAAAAAAGAGAAAAGTTAATGCAAAATAAAAAAAATTATGAGAATTTAAAAACAGAAATAAGAAATGAAAGGAAATTTGTGGGAAAAAAAATAGAATAGCAAGAAAAGACAAAAGCTTTGGAATAAAAAACAGAAAAATAAAAAATTTTAAAAGAACGAAAAAATTAAAACAAGAAAAAATGAAAGTAGATGAAAAAAAAAAACAAGAAGAAGGAAAATTGTGAAGGGAAAAAGTTATTAAAAAATTACAAAGTAGAAAAAAATAAAAAAGATTCAAAAAATAAGAAAAAAGAATTGAACTTTATAAAACTTTTCTAAAATATAAATAAAAAATAAATTAAGGGAAAAAAATTAAATAAAATACGAAAAAAGGAAAAAATAGAAAATTAGCGAATCAAAAAAATATAAAAAGACAAAATGAAAGGACATAGAAAAAAGAAGAAAAATTTGAAAGGAGAAAAAGTTAATGAAAAATTGTAAAAATGCAATAGAAAATAACCAAGAATAATAAAAGAAAAAAAGATAGAAAAATAAAAAATTCCAAAACTTTATAAAAATTTGTAAAACTATAAACAAAGAAAGAAAATAAAAAATAAATATAGAAAAAGAAAAAATACAATAAAAATATAAAAAGGACAAAAATTGAATAAAAATTTCAAAAATGAAATGGAATGACAAAATGAAAAAAATAGTTTAAAAAATACAAAAAATTGAAAAACATATAAGACCTAACAATATAAAAAGTCAGACAAAAAATTAAAAAAGAGAAAAGTTAATGCAAAATAAAAAAAGTATGAGAATTTAAAAACGCAAATAAGAAATGAAAGGAAATTTGTGGGGGAAAAAAAAAAGAAAAGCAAGAAAAGAATAAAAATGAAAAGAAAAAAGATTTGGAATAAAAAACAGAAAAATAAAAAATTTTAAAACAATTAAAAATAGAAGAAAGTGCACAAAAAAAGAAGTTTCAGGTTTTAAAATTATGAAAAAGAAATAAAAAAAAGTGCGAACAAAAAGATTTAAGAAAAAGCAAGAAAAAAAATAAAAAATGAAAATACAAAATACATAAAATAAAATTTGAGAAAAAATGAGAAAAGGAAGAAAAAAATAAGAAATGAAGAGGCAAAAATACGAAAGAAAAGAAAAAGAAAAAAATTTATAGAAAATTTTAAAACAAAGGAAAAAGTTAACAAAAAAAATGAAAGCACATAAAAAAAAAAGAAGAAAAATTTGAAAGGAGAAAAAGTTAATGAAAAATTATAAAAATGCAATAGAAAATAACCGAGAATGATAAAAGAAAAGAAGATAGAAAAATAAAAAATTCCAAAACTTTATAAAAATTTATGAAACTATAAACAAAGAAAGAAAATAAAAAATAGAAAGAAAAAAAATGAAAGCAAAAGAAACAAGATAAATAAAGCACAAAAAAAAAGAAAAAACAAAAATACAACAAAAAATATAAAAAGTAAGAATTTAAGAAAGGAGAAAAATTGAATAAAAATTTCAAAAATGAAATAGAATGACAAAAAGAAAAAAAATAGTTTAAAAATACAAAAAATTGAAAACATAGAAGACCTAACAATAACAAAAGTCAGACAAAAAATAAAAAAAAGTATGAGAATTTAAAAACGGAAATAAAAAATGAAAGGAAATTTGTGGGAAAAAAATAGAATAGCAAGAAAAAGAATAAAATTGAAAAGACAAAAGATTTGGAATAAAAAACAGAGAAATAAAAAAATTTTAAAGCAATGAAAAAATTAAAATAAGAAAAAATGAAAGTACACGAAAAAAAAACAAGAACAAGGAAAATTGTGAAGGGAAAAAGTTATTAAAAAATTACAAAGTAGAAAAAAAAAATTGAACTTTATAAAAATTTTCTAAAATATAAATAAAAAATAATTAAGAGAAAAAATTAAATGAAATACGAAAGTAAGAAAATGAAAAATCAGCGAATCAAAAAAATATAAAAGGACAAAATGAATAAGAATTTCAAATATAAAATGGAAAAAACTATTAGTTTAGAATGTACAAAGAAAAACAAAAAAAAAATATAACAAATAGAGGACAAAGATATAAAACATGAAAAATGAAAAATAAAATAAAAGTTAATAAAAAATATAAATAGAAATAAAAGAGGTTCGAGGTTTTAAAATTATAAAGAAGAAATAAAAAAAAAAAGTGTGAACAAAAAGATTTAACAAAAAGCAAGAAAAAAAATAAAAAAGGAAAATACAAAATACATAAAATAAAATTTGAGAAAAAAAAAAGGGAAAAAGAAGAAAAAAATAAAAAGTGAAGAGGCAAAAACATGAAAGAAAAGAAAAAGAAAAAAATTTGTAGAAAATTTTAAAACAAAGGAAAACGTGAAAGCACATAAAAAAAGAATAAAAATTTGAAAGGAGAAAAAGTTAATGAAAAATTATAAAAATGCAATAGAAAATAACTGAGAATGATAAAAGAAAAAAAGATAGAAAAATAAAAAATTCCAAAACTTTATAAAAATTTATGAAACTATAAACAAAGAAAGAAAAAAAAAATGAAAGCAAACGAAAAAGGATAAATAAAGCACAAAAAAAGAGAAAAAACAAAAATACAACAAAAAATATAAAAAGTAAGAAAATAAAAAAAGACAAAAATTGAATAAAAATTTCAAAAATGAAATGGAATGAGAAAAAGGAAAAAAATAGTTTAAAAAATACAAAAAATTGAAAAACATATAAGACCTAACAATATAAAAAGTCATACAAAAAATGAAAAAAGAGAAAAGTTAATGCAAAATAAAAAAAAGTACGAGAATTTAAAAACAGAAATAAGAAATGAAAGGAAATTTGTGGGAAAAAAATAGAATAGCACGAAAAGAATAAAAATGAAAAGACAAAATATTTGGAATAAAAAACAAAAAAATAAAAATTTTAAAACAGCGAAAAAATTAAAGCAAGAAAAATGAAAGCATATGAAAAAAAACAAGAAGAAGGAAAATTGTGAAGGGAAAAAGTTATTAAAAAATTACAAAGCAGAAAAAAAATAAATAAGAAAAAAAAATTGAACTTTATAAAAATTTTCTAAAATATAAAAAAAAATAAATGAAAAAATAAATTATGGGAAAAAATTAAAATAAACAAAAAGAAAAAAGTAACAAAGTAAGAAAATTTTAAAACAAAGGAAAAAGTGAACAAAAAAAAAAATGAAAGCACATAAAAAAAAGAAGAAAAATTTGAAAGGAGAAAAAATTAATGAAAAATTATAAAAATGCAATAGAAAATAACCGAGAATGATAAAAGAAAAGAAGATAGAAAAATAAAAAATTCCAAAACTTTATAAAAACTTATGAAACTATAAACAAAGAAAGAAAATAAAAAAATAAAAAGAAAAAAATGAAAGCAACAGAAAAAAGATAAATAAAGCACAAAAAAACGAAAATTATAAAAAGTAAGAAAAGAAAAAAGGACAAAATTTGAATATAAAATTTCAAAAATGAAATGGAATGACAAAAAGAAAAAAAATAGTTTAACAAATACAAAAAAAATTGAAAAACATATAAGACCTAACAATATAAAAAGTCAGACAAAAAATGAAAAAAGAGAAAAGTTAATGCAAAATAAAAAAATTATGAGAATTTAAAAACAGAAATAAGAAATGAAAGGAAATTTGTGGGAAAAAAAATAGAATAGCAAGAAAAGACAAAAGCTTTGGAATAAAAAACAGAAAAATAAAAAATTTTAAAAGAACGAAAAAATTAAAACAATAAAAAATGAAAGTAGATGAAAAAAAAAAAGAAGAAGAAGGAAAATTGTGAAGGGAAAAAGTTATTAAAAAATTACAAAGTAGAAAAAAATAAAAAAGATTCAAAAGTTAAGAAAAAAAAATTGAACTTTATAAAACTTTTCTAAAATATAAATAAAAAATAAATGAAAAAATAATTAAGGGAAAAAAATTAAATAAAATACGAAAAAAGGAAAAAATAGAAAATTAGCGAATCAAAAAAATATAAAAAGACAAAATGAAAGGACATAGAAAAAAGAAGAAAAATTTGAAAGGAGAAAAAGTTAATGAAAAATTGTAAAAATGCAATAGAAAATAACCAAGAATAATAAAAGAAAAAAAGATAGAAAAATAAAAAATTCCAAAACTTTATAAAAATTTATAAAACTATAAACAAAGAAAGAAAATAAAAAATAAATATAGAAAAAGAAAAAATACAATAAAAATATAAAAAGGACAAAAATTGAATAAAAATTTCAAAAATGAAATGGAATGACAAAATGAAAAAAAATAGTTTAAAAAATACAAAAAATTGAAAAACATATAAGACCTAACAATATAAAAAGTCAGACAAAAAATTAAAAAAGAGAAAAGTTAATGCAAAATAAAAAAAGTATGAGAATTTAAAAACGCAAATAAGAAATGAAAGGAAATTTGTGGGGGAAAAAAAAAAGAAAAGCAAGAAAAGAATAAAAATGGAAAGAAAAAAGATTTGGAATAAAAAACAGAAAAATAAAAAATTTTAAAACAATTAAAAATAGAAGAAAGTGCACAAAAAAAGAAGTTTCAGGTTTTAAAATTATGAAAAAGAAATAAAAAAAAGTGCGAACAAAAAGATTTAAGAAAAAGCAAGAAAAAAAATAAAAAATGAAAATACAAAATACATAAAATAAAATTTGAGAAAAAATGAGAAAAGGAAGAAAAAAATAAGAAATGAAGAGGCAAAAATACGAAAGAAAAGAAAAAGAAAAAAATTTATAGAAAATTTTAAAACAAAGGAAAAAGTTAACAAAAAAAATGAAAGCACATAAAAAAAAAAGAAGAAAAATTTGAAAGGAGAAAAAGTTAATGAAAAATTATAAAAATGCAATAGAAAATAACCGAGAATGATAAAAGAAAAGAAGATAGAAAAATAAAAAATTCCAAAACTTTATAAAAATTTATGAAACTATAAACAAAGAAAGAAAATAAAAAATAGAAAGAAAAAAAATGAAAGCAAAAGAAACAAGATAAATAAAGCACAAAAAAAAAAGAAAAAACAAAAATACAACAAAAAATATAAAAAGTAAGAATTTAAGAAAGGAGAAAAATTGAATAAAAATTTCAAAAATGAAATAGAATGACAAAAAGAAAAAAAATAGTTTAAAAATACAAAAAATTGAAAACATATAAGACCTAACAATAACAAAAGTCAGACAAAAAATAAAAAAAAGTATGAGAATTTAAAAACGGAAATAAAAAATGAAAGGAAATTTGTGGGAAAAAAATAGAATAGCAAGAAAAAGAATAAAATTGAAAAGACAAAAGATTTGGAATAAAAAACAGAGAAATAAAAAAATTTTAAAGCAATGAAAAAATTAAAACAAGAAAAAATGAAAGTACACGAAAAAAAAACAAGAACAAGGAAAATTGTGAAGGGAAAAAGTTATTAAAAAATTACAAAGTAGAAAAAAAAATTGAACTTTATAAAAATTTTCTAAAATATAAATAAAAAATAATTAAGAGAAAAAATTAAATGAAATACGAAAGTAAGAAAATGAAAAATCAGCGAATCAAAAAAATATAAAAGGACAAAATGAATAAGAATTTCAAATATAAAATGGAAAAAACTATTAGTTTAGAATGTACAAAGAAAAACAAAAAAAAAATATAACAAATAGAGGACAAAGATATAAAACATGAAAAATGAAAAATAAAATAAAAGTTAATAAAAAATATAAATAGAAATAAAAGAGGTTCGAGGTTTTAAAATTATAAAGAAGAAATAAAAAAAAAAAGTGTGAACAAAAAGATTTAACAAAAAGCAAGAAAAAAAATAAAAAAGGAAAATACAAAATACATAAAATAAAATTTGAGAAAAAAAAAAGGGAAAAAGAAGAAAAAAATAAAAAGTGAAGAGGCAAAAACATGAAAGAAAAGAAAAAGAAAAAAATTTGTAGAAAATTTTAAAACAAAGGAAAACGTGAAAGCACATAAAAAAAGAATAAAAATTTGAAAGGAGAAAAAGTTAATGAAAAATTATAAAAATGCAATAGAAAATAACTGAGAATGATAAAAGAAAAAAAGATAGAAAAATAAAAAATTCCAAAACTTTATAAAAATTTATGAAACTATAAACAAAGAAAGAAAAAAAAAATGAAAGCAAACGAAAAAGGATAAATAAAGCACAAAAAAAGAGAAAAAACAAAAATACAACAAAAAATATAAAAAGTAAGAAAATAAAAAAAGACAAAAATTGAATAAAAATTTCAAAAATGAAATGGAATGAGAAAAAGGAAAAAAATAGTTTTAAAAATACAAAAAATTGAAAAACATATAAGACCTAACAATATAAAAAGTCATACAAAAAATGAAAAAAGAGAAAAGTTAATGCAAAATAAAAAAAAGTACGAGAATTTAAAAACAGAAATAAGAAATGAAAGGAAATTTGTGGGAAAAAAATAGAATAGCACGAAAAGAATAAAAATGAAAAGACAAAATATTTGGAATAAAAAACAAAAAAATAAAAATTTTAAAACAGCGAAAAAATTAAAGCAAGAAAAATGAAAGCATATGAAAAAAAACAAGAAGAAGGAAAATTGTGAAGGGAAAAAGTTATTAAAAAATTACAAAGCAGAAAAAAAATAAATAAGAAAAAAAAATTGAACTTTATAAAAATTTTCTAAAATATAAAAAAAAATAAATGAAAAAATAAATTATGGGAAAAAATTAAAATAAACAAAAAGAAAAAAGTAACAAAGTAAGAAAATTTTAAAACAAAGGAAAAAGTGAACAAAAAAAAAATGAAAGCACATAAAAAAAAGAAGAAAAATTTGAAAGGAGAAAAAATTAATGAAAAATTATAAAAATGCAATAGAAAATAACCGAGAATGATAAAAGAAAACAAGATAGAAAAATAAAAAATTCCAAAACTTTATAAAAACTTATGAAACTATAAAGAAAGAAAGAAAATAAAAAAATAAAAAGAAAAAAATGAAAGCAACAGAAAAAAGATAAATAAAGCACAAAAAAACAAAAATTATAAAAAGTAAGAAAAGAAAAAAGGACAAAATTTGAATATAAAATTTCAAAAATGAAATGGAATGACAAAAAGAAAAAAAATAGTTTAACAAATACAAAAAAATTGAAAAACATATAAGACCTAACAATATAAAAAGTCAGACAAAAAATGAAAAAAGAGAAAAGTTAATGCAAAATAAAAAAATTATGAGAATTTAAAAACAGAAATAAGAAATGAAAGGAAATTTGTGGGAAAAAAATAGAATAGCAAGAAAAGACAAAAGCTTTGGAATAAAAAACAGAAAAATAAAAAATTTTAAAAGAACGAAAAAATTAAAACAATAAAAAATGAAAGTAGATGAAAAAAAAAAAGAAGAAGAAGGAAAATTGTGAAGGGAAAAAGTTATTAAAAAATTACAAAGTAGAAAAAAATAAAAAAGATTCAAAAGTTAAGAAAAAAAAAATTGAACTTTATAAAACTTTTCTAAAATATAAATAAAAAATAAATGAAAAAATAATTAAGGGAAAAAAATTAAATAAAATACGAAAAAAGGAAAAAATAGAAAATTAGCGAATCAAAAAAATATAAAAAGACAAAATGAAAGGACATAGAAAAAAGAAGAAAAATTTGAAAGGAGAAAAAGTTAATGAAAAATTGTAAAAATGCAATAGAAAATAACCAAGAATAATAAAAGAAAAAAAGATAGAAAAATAAAAAATTCCAAAACTTTATAAAAATTTATAAAACTATAAACAAAGAAAGAAAATAAAAAATAAATATAGAAAAAGAAAAAATACAATAAAAATATAAAAAGGACAAAAATTGAATAAAAATTTCAAAAATGAAATGGAATGACAAAATGAAAAAAAATAGTTTAAAAAATACAAAAAATTGAAAAACATATAAGACCTAACAATATAAAAATTCAGACAAAAAATTAAAAAAGAGAAAAGTTAATGCAAAATAAAAAAAGTATGAGAATTTAAAAACGCAAATAAGAAATGAAAGGAAATTTGTGGGGGAAAAAAAAAGAAAAGCAAGAAAAGAATAAAAATGAAAAGAAAAAAGATTTGGAATAAAAAACAAAAAAATAAAAAATTTTAAAACAATTAAAAATAGAAGAAAGTGCACAAAAAAAGAAGTTTCAGGTTTTAAAATTATGAAAAAGAAATAAAAAAAAGTGCGAACAAAAAGATTTAAGAAAAAGCAAGAAAAAAAATAAAAAATGAAAATACAAAATACAAAATACATAAAATAAAATTTGAGAAAAAATGAGAAAAGGAAGAAAAAAATAAGAAATGAAGAGGCAAAAATATGAAAGAAAAGAAAAAGAAAAAAATTTATAGAAAATTTTAAAACAAAGGAAAAAGTTAACAAAAAAAATGAAAGCACATAAAAAAAAAAGAAGAAAAATTTGAAAGGAGAAAAAGTTAATGAAAAATTATAAAAATGCAATAGAAAATAACCGAGAATGATAAAAGAAAAGAAGATAGAAAAATAAAAAATTCCAAAACTTTATAAAAATTTATGAAACTATAAACAAAGAAAGAAAATAAAAAATAGAAAGAAAAAAAATGAAAGCAAAAGAAACAAGATAAATAAAGCACAAAAAAAAAAGAAAAAACAAAAATACAACAAAAAATATAAAAAGTAAGAATTTAAGAAAGGAGAAAAATTGAATAAAAATTTCAAAAATGAAATAGAATGACAAAAAGAAAAAAAATAGTTTAAAAATACAAAAAATTGAAAACATATAAGACCTAACAATAACAAAAGTCAGACAAAAAATAAAAAAAAGTATGAGAATTTAAAAACGGAAATAAAAAATGAAAGGAAATTTGTGGGAAAAAAATAGAATAGCAAGAAAAAGAATAAAATTGAAAAGACAAAAGATTTGGAATAAAAAACAGAGAAATAAAAAAATTTTAAAGCAATGAAAAAATTAAAACAAGAAAAAATGAAAGTACACGAAAAAAAAACAAGAACAAGGAAAATTGTGAAGGGAAAAAGTTATTAAAAAATTACAAAGTAGAAAAAAAAATTGAACTTTATAAAAATTTTCTAAAATATAAATAAAAAATAATTAAGAGAAAAAATTAAATGAAATACGAAAGTAAGAAAATGAAAAATCAGCGAATCAAAAAAATATAAAAAGACAAAATGAATAAGAATTTCAAATATAAAATGGAAAAAACTATTAGTTTAGAATGTACAAAGAAAAACAAAAAAAAAATATAACAAATAGAGGACAAAGATATAAAACATGAAAAATGAAAAATAAAATAAAAGTTAATAAAAAAATATAAATAAAAATAAAAGAAGTTTGAGGTTTTAAAATTATAAAGAAGAAATAAAAAAAAAAGTGTGAACAAAAAGATTTAACAAAAAGCAAGAAAAAAAATAAAAAAGGAAAATACAAAATACATAAAATAAAATGTGAGAAAAAAAAAGGGAAAAAGAAGAAAAAAATAAAAAGTGAAGAGGCAAAAACATGAAAGAAAAGAAAAAGAAAAAAATTTATAGAAAATTTTAAAACAAAGGAAAACGTGAAAGCACATAAAAAAAGAAGAAAAATTTGAAAGGAGAAAAAGTTAATGAAAAATTATAAAAATGCAATAGAAAATAACCGAGAATGATAAAAGAAAAAAAGATAGAAAAATAAAAAATTCCAAAACTTTATAAAAATTTACGAAACTATAAACAAAGAAAGAAAATAAAAAAAGAAAAAAAAATGAAAGCAAACGAAAAAGGATAAATAAAGCACAAAAAAAGAGAAAAAACAAAAATACAACAAAAAATATAAAAAGTAAGAAAATAAAAAAAGACAAAAATTGAATAAAAATTTCAAAAATGAAATGGAATGACAAAAAGGAAAAAAATAGTTTAAAAAATACAAAAAATTGAAAAACATATAAGACCTAACAATATAAAAAGTCATACAAAAAATTAAAAAAGAGAAAAGTTAATGCAAAATAAAAAAAGTATGAGAATTTAAAAACAGAAATAAGAAATGAAAGGAAATTTGTGGGAAAAAAATAGAATAGCACGAAAAGAATAAAAATGAAAAGACAAAATATTTGGAATAAAAAACAAAAAAATAAAAATTTTAAAACAGGGAAAAAATTAAAGCAAGAAAAATGAAAGTATACGAAAAAAAACAAGAAGAAGGAAAATTGTGAAGGGAAAAAGTTATTAAAAAATTACAAAGCAGAAAAAAAATAAAAAAGATGCAAAAAATAAGAAAAAAGAATTGAACTTTATAAAAATTTTCTAAAATATAAAAAAAAATAAATGAAAAAATAAATTAAGGGAAAAAATTAAAATAAACAAAAAGAAAAAAGTAACAAAGTAAGAAAATTTTAAAACAAAGGAAAAAGTGAACAAAAAAAAATGAAAGCACATAAAAAAAAGAAGAAAAATTTGAAAGGAGAAAAAATTAATGAAAAATTATAAAAATGCAATAGAAAATAACCGAGAATGATAAAAGAAAACAAGATAAAAAAATAAAAAATTCCAAAACTTTATAAAATCTTATGAAACTATAAACAAAGAAAGAAAATAAAAAAATAAAAAGAAAAAAATGAAAGCAACAGAAAAAAGATAAATAAAGCACAAAAAAACAAAAATTATAAAAAGTAAGAAAAGAAAAAAGGACAAAATTTGAATATAAATTTTCAAAAATGAAATGGAATGACAAAAAGAAAATAAATAGTTTAAAAAATACAAAAAATTGAAAAACATATAAGACCTAACAATATAAAAAGTCAGACAAAAAATGAAAAAAGAGAAAAGTTAATGCAAAATAAAAAAATTACGAGAATTTAAAAACAAAAATAAGAAATGAAAGGAAATTTGTGGGAAAAAAAATAGAATAGCAAGAAAAGACAAAAAGCTTTGGAATAAAAAACAAAAAAATAAAAAATTTTAAAAGAACGAAAAAATTAAAACAAGAAAAAATGAAAGTAGATGAAAAAAAAAAACAAGAAGAAGGAAAATTGTGAAGGGAAAAAGTTATTAAAAAATTACAAAGTAGAAAAAAATAAAAAAGATTCAAAAAATAAGAAAAAAAAATTGAACTTTATAAAACTTTTCTAAAATATAAATAAAAAATAAATGAAAAAATAAATTAAGGGAAAAAAATTAAATAAAATACGAAAAAAGGAAAAAATAGAAATTAGCGAATCAAAAAAATATAAAAGGACAAAATGAAAGGACATAGAAAAAAGAAGAAAAATTTGAAAGGAGAAAAAGTTAATGAAAAATTGTAAAAATGCAATAGAAAATAACCAAGAATAATAAAAGAAAAAAAGATAGAAAAATAAAAAATTCCAAAACTTTATAAAAATTTATAAAACTATAAACAAAGAAAGAAAATAAAAAATAAATATAGAAAAAGAAAAAATACAATAAAAATATAAAAAGGACAAAAATTGAATAAAAATTTCAAAAATGAAATGGAATGACAAAATGAAAAAAAATAGTTTAAAAAATACAAAAAATTGAAAAACATATAAGACCTAACAATATAAAAAGTCAGACAAAAAATTAAAAAAGAGAAAAGTTAGTGCAAAATAAAAAAAGTATGAGAATTTAAAAACGCAAATAAGAAATGAAAGGAAATTTGTGGGGGGAAAAAAAAAGAAAAGCAAGAAAAGAATAAAAATGAAAAGAAAAAAGATTTGGAATAAAAAACAGAAAAATAAAAAATTTTAAAACAATTAAAAATAGAAGAAAGTGCACAAGAAAAGAAGTTTCAGGTTTTAAAATTATGAAAAAGAAATAAAAAAAAGTGTGAACAAAAAGATTTAAGAAAAAGCAAGAAAAAAAATAAAAAATGAAAATACAAAATACATAAAATAAAATTTGAGAAAAAAAAAAGAAATGAAGAGGCAAAAATATGAAAGAAAAGAAAAGGAAAAAAAATTATAGAAAATTTTAAAACAAAGGAAAAAGTTAACAAAGAAAATGAAAGCACATAAAAAAAAAGAAGAAAAATTTGAAAGGAGAAAAAGTTAATGAAAAATTATAAAAATGCAATAGAAAATAACCGAGAATGATAAAAGAAAAGAAGATAGAAAAATAAAAAATTCCAAAACTTTATAAAAATTTATGAAACTATAAACAAAGAAAGAAAATAAAAAATAAAAAGAAAAAAGATAAATAAAGCACAAAAAAAAAAGAAAAAACAAAAATACAACAAAAAATATAAAAAGTAAGAATTTAAAAAAGGAGAAAAATTGAATAAAAACTTCAAAAATGAAATAGAATGACAAAAAGAAAAAAAATAGTTTAAAAATACAAAAAATTGAAAACATATAAGACCTAACAATAACAAAAGTCAGACAAAAAATAAAAAAAGTATGAGAATTTAAAAACGGAAATAAAAAATGAAAGGAAATTTGTAGGAAAAAAATAGAATAGCAAGAAAAAGAATAAAATTGAAAAGACAAAAGATTTGGAATAAAAAACAGAGAAATAAAAAAATTTTAAGACAATGAAAAAATTAAAACAAGCAAAAATGAAAGTACGCGAAAAAAAAACAAGAACAAGGAAAATTGTGAAGGGAAAAAGTTATTAAAAAGTTACAAAGTAGAAAAAAAAATTGAACTTTATAAAAATTTTCTAAAATATAAATAAAAAATAATTAAGAGAAAAAATTAAATGAAATACGAAAGTAAGAAAATGAAAAATCAGCGAATCAAAAAAATATAAAAAGACAAAATG
The DNA here is from genome assembly GCF_047325235.1 of Durio zibethinus. NCBI lineage: Eukaryota > Viridiplantae > Streptophyta > Magnoliopsida > Malvales > Malvaceae > Durio > Durio zibethinus. Next base: position 98,086 of record NW_028322965.1, on the reverse strand, counting down.
AATAAGAATTTCAAATATAAAATGGAAAAAACTATTAGTTTAGAATGTACAAAGAAAAACAAAAAAAAAATATAACAAATAGAGGACAAAGATATAAAACATGAAAAATGAAAAATAAAATAAAAGTTAATAAAAAATATAAATAAAAATAAAAGAAGTTTGAGGTTTTAAAATTATAAAGAAGAAATAAAAAAAAAGTGTGAACAAAAAGATTTAACAAAAAGCAAGAAAAAAAATAAAAAAGGAAAATACAAAATACATAAAATAAAATTTGAGAAAAAAAAAGGGAAAAAGAAGAAAAAAATAAAAAGTGAAGAGGCAAAAACATGAAAGAAAAGAAAAAGAAAAAAATTTATAGAAAATTTTAAAACAAAGGAAAACGTGAAAGCACATAAAAAAAGAATAAAAATTTGAAAGGAGAAAAAGTTAATGAAAAATTATAAAAATGCAATAGAAAATAACCGAGAATGATAAAAGAAAAAAAGATAGAAAAATAAAAAATTCCAAAACTTTATAAAAATTTACGAAACTATAAACAAAGAAAGAAAATAAAAAAAGAAAAAAAAATGAAAGCAAACGAAAAAGGATAAATAAAGCACAAAAAAAGAGAAAAAACAAAAATACAACAAAAAATATAAAAAGTAAGAAAATAAAAAAAGACAAAAATTGAATAAAAATTTCAAAAATGAAATGGAATGAGAAAAAGGAAAAAAAATAGTTTAAAAAATACAAAAAATTGAAAAACATATAAGACCTAACAATATAAAAAGTCATACAAAAAATTAAAAAAGAGAAAAGTTAATGCAAAATAAAAAAAGTATGAGAATTTAAAAACAGAAATAAGAAATGAAAGGAAATTTGTGGGAAAAAAAATAGAATAGCACGAAAAGAATAAAAATGAAAAGACAAAATATTTGGAATAAAAAACAAAAAAATAAAAATTTTAAAACAGGGAAAAAATTAAAGCAAGAAAAATGAAAGTATACGAAAAAAAACAAGAAGAAGGAAAATTGTGAAGGGAAAAAGTTATTAAAAAATTACAAAGCAGAAAAAAAATAAAAAAGATGCAAAAAATAAGAAAAAAGAATTGAACTTTATAAAAATTTTCTAAAATATAAAAAAAAATAAATGAAAAAATAAATTAAGGGAAAAAATTAAAATAAACAAAAAGAAAAAAGTAACAAAGTAAGAAAATTTTAAAACAAAGGAAAAATTGAACAAAAAAAAATGAAAGCACATAAAAAAAAGAAGAAAAATTTGAAAGGAGAAAAAATTAATGAAAAATTATAAAAATGCAATAGAAAATAACCGAGAATGATAAAAGAAAACAAGATAGAAAAATAAAAAATTCCAAAACTTTATAAAAACTTATGAAACTATAAACAAAGAAAGAAAATAAAAAAATAAAAAGAAAAAAATGAAAGCAACAGAAAAAAGATAAATAAAGCACAAAAAAACAAAAATTATAAAAAGTAAGAAAAGAAAAAAGGACAAAATTTGAATATAAATTTTCAAAAATGAAATGGAATGACAAAAAGAAAATAAATAGTTTAAAAAATACAAAAAATTGAAAAACATATAAGACCTAACAATATAAAAAGTCAGACAAAAAATGAAAAAAGAGAAAAGTTAATGCAAAATAAAAAAATTACGAGAATTTAAAAACAAAAATAAGAAATGAAAGGAAATTTGTGGGAAAAAAAATAGAATAGCAAGAAAAGACAAAAAGCTTTGGAATAAAAAACAAAAAAATAAAAAATTTTAAAAGAACGAAAAAATTAAAACAAGAAAAAATGAAAGTAGATGAAAAAAAAAAACAAGAAGAAGGAAAATTGTGAAGGGAAAAAGTTATTAAAAAATTACAAAGTAGAAAAAAATAAAAAAGATTCAAAAAATAAGAAAAAAAAATTGAACTTTATAAAACTTTTCTAAAATATAAATAAAAAATAAATGAAAAAATAAATTAAGGGAAAAAAATTAAATAAAATACGAAAAAAGGAAAAAATAGAAATTAGCGAATCAGAAAAATATAAAAGGACAAAATGAAAGGACATAGAAAAAAGAAGAAAAATTTGAAAGGAGAAAAAGTTAATGAAAAATTGTAAAAATGCAATAGAAAATAACCAAGAATAATAAAAGAAAAAAAGATAGAAAAATAAAAAATTCCAAAACTTTATAAAAATTTATAAAACTATAAACAAAGAAAGAAAATAAAAAATAAATATAGAAAAAGAAAAAATACAATAAAAATATAAAAGGGACAAAAATTGAATAAAAATTTCAAAAATGAAATGGAATGACAAAATGAAAAAAAATAGTTTAAAAAATACAAAAAATTGAAAAACATATAAGACCTAACAATATAAAAAGTCAGACAAAAAATTAAAAAAGAGAAAAGTTAGTGCAAAATAAAAAAAGTATGAGAATTTAAAAACGCAAATAAGAAATGAAAGGAAATTTGTGGGGGGAAAAAAAAAGAAAAGCAAGAAAAGAATAAAAATGAAAAGAAAAAAGATTTGGAATAAAAAACAGAAAAATAAAAAATTTTAAAACAATTAAAAATAGAAGAAAGTGCACAAGAAAAGAAGTTTCAGGTTTTAAAATTATGAAAAAGAAATAAAAAAAAGTGTGAACAAAAAGATTTAAGAAAAAGCAAGAAAAAAAATAAAAAATGAAAATACAAAATACATAAAATAAAATTTGAGAAAAAAAAAAGAAATGAAGAGGCAAAAATATGAAAGAAAAGAAAAGGAAAAAAAATTATAGAAAATTTTAAAACAAAGGAAAAAGTTAACAAAGAAAATGAAAGCACATAAAAAAAAAGAAGAAAAATTTGAAAGGAGAAAAAGTTAATGAAAAATTATAAAAATGCAATAGAAAATAACCGAGAATGATAAAAGAAAAGAAGATAGAAAAATAAAAAATTCCAAAACTTTATAAAAATTTATGAAACTATAAACAAAGAAAGAAAATAAAAAATAAAAAGAAAAAAGATAAATAAAGCACAAAAAAAAAAGAAAAAACAAAAATACAACAAAAAATATAAAAAGTAAGAATTTAAAAAAGGAGAAAAATTGAATAAAAACTTCAAAAATGAAATAGAATGACAAAAAGAAAAAAAATAGTTTAAAAATACAAAAAATTGAAAACATATAAGACCTAACAATAACAAAAGTCAGACAAAAAATAAAAAAAGTATGAGAATTTAAAAACGGAAATAAAAAGTGAAAGGAAATTTGTGGGAAAAAAATAGAATAGCAAGAAAAAGAATAAAATTGAAAAGACAAAAGATTTGGAATAAAAAACAGAGAAATAAAAAAATTTTAAGACAATGAAAAAATTAAAACAAGCAAAAATGAAAGTACGCGAAAAAAAAACAAGAACAAGGAAAATTGTGAAGGGAAAAAGTTATTAAAAAGTTACAAAGTAGAAAAAAAAATTGAACTTTATAAAAATTTTCTAAAATATAAATAAAAAATAATTAAGAGAAAAAATTAAATGAAATACGAAAGTAAGAAAATGAAAAATCAGCGAATCAAAAAAATATAAAAAGACAAAATGAATAAGAATTTCAAATATAAAATGGAAAAAACTATTAGTTTAGAATGTACAAAGAAAAACAAAAAAAAAATATAACAAATAGAGGACAAAGATATAAAACATGAAAAATGAAAAATAAAATAAAAGTTAATAAAAAATATAAATAAAAATAAAAGAAGTTTGAGGTTTTAAAATTATAAAGAAGAAATAAAAAAAAAGTGTGAACAAAAAGATTTAACAAAAAGCAAGAAAAAAAATAAAAAAGGAAAATACAAAATACATAAAATAAAATTTGAGAAAAAAAAAGGGAAAAAGAAGAAAAAAATAAAAAGTGAAGAGGCAAAAACATGAAAGAAAAGAAAAAGAAAAAAATTTATAGAAAATTTTAAAACAAAGGAAAACGTGAAAGCACATAAAAAAAGAATAAAAATTTGAAAGGAGAAAAAGTTAATGAAAAATTATAAAAATGCAATAGAAAATAACCGAGAATGATAAAAGAAAAAAAGATAGAAAAATAAAAAATTCCAAAACTTTATAAAAATTTACGAAACTATAAACAAAGAAAGAAAATAAAAAAAGAAAAAAAAATGAAAGCAAACGAAAAAGGATAAATAAAGCACAAAAAAAGAGAAAAAACAAAAATACAACAAAAAATATAAAAAGTAAGAAAATAAAAAAAGACAAAAATTGAATAAAAATTTCAAAAATGAAATGGAATGAGAAAAAGGAAAAAAAATAGTTTAAAAAATACAAAAAATTGAAAAACATATAAGACCTAACAATATAAAAAGTCATACAAAAAATTAAAAAAGAGAAAAGTTAATGCAAAATAAAAAAAGTATGAGAATTTAAAAACAGAAATAAGAAATGAAAGGAAATTTGTGGGAAAAAAAATAGAATAGCACGAAAAGAATAAAAATGAAAAGACAAAATATTTGGAATAAAAAACAAAAAAATAAAAATTTTAAAACAGGGAAAAAATTAAAGCAAGAAAAATGAAAGTATACGAAAAAAAACAAGAAGAAGGAAAATTGTGAAGGGAAAAAGTTATTAAAAAATTACAAAGCAGAAAAAAAATAAAAAAGATGCAAAAAATAAGAAAAAAGAATTGAACTTTATAAAAATTTTCTAAAATATAAAAAAAAATAAATGAAAAAATAAATTAAGGGAAAAAATTAAAATAAACAAAAAGAAAAAAGTAACAAAGTAAGAAAATTTTAAAACAAAGGAAAAATTGAACAAAAAAAAATGAAAGCACATAAAAAAAAGAAGAAAAATTTGAAAGGAGAAAAAATTAATGAAAAATTATAAAAATGCAATAGAAAATAACCGAGAATGATAAAAGAAAACAAGATAGAAAAATAAAAAATTCCAAAACTTTATAAAAACTTATGAAACTATAAACAAAGAAAGAAAATAAAAAAATAAAAAGAAAAAAATGAAAGCAACAGAAAAAAGATAAATAAAGCACAAAAAAACAAAAATTATAAAAAGTAAGAAAAGAAAAAAGGACAAAATTTGAATATAAATTTTCAAAAATGAAATGGAATGACAAAAAGAAAATAAATAGTTTAAAAAATACAAAAAATTGAAAAACATATAAGACCTAACAATATAAAAAGTCAGACAAAAAATGAAAAAAGAGAAAAGTTAATGCAAAATAAAAAAATTACGAGAATTTAAAAACAAAAATAAGAAATGAAAGGAAATTTGTGGGAAAAAAAATAGAATAGCAAGAAAAGACAAAAAGCTTTGGAATAAAAAACAAAAAAATAAAAAATTTTAAAAGAACGAAAAAATTAAAACAAGAAAAAATGAAAGTAGATGAAAAAAAAAAACAAGAAGAAGGAAAATTGTGAAGGGAAAAAGTTATTAAAAAATTACAAAGTAGAAAAAAATAAAAAAGATTCAAAAAATAAGAAAAAAAAATTGAACTTTATAAAACTTTTCTAAAATATAAATAAAAAATAAATGAAAAAATAAATTAAGGGAAAAAAATTAAATAAAATACGAAAAAAGGAAAAAATAGAAATTAGCGAATCAGAAAAATATAAAAGGACAAAATGAAAGGACATAGAAAAAAGAAGAAAAATTTGAAAGGAGAAAAAGTTAATGAAAAATTGTAAAAATGCAATAGAAAATAACCAAGAATAATAAAAGAAAAAAAGATAGAAAAATAAAAAATTCCAAAACTTTATAAAAATTTATAAAACTATAAACAAAGAAAGAAAATAAAAAATAAATATAGAAAAAGAAAAAATACAATAAAAATATAAAAGGGACAAAAATTGAATAAAAATTTCAAAAATGAAATGGAATGACAAAATGAAAAAAAATAGTTTAAAAAATACAAAAAATTGAAAAACATATAAGACCTAACAATATAAAAAGTCAGACAAAAAATTAAAAAAGAGAAAAGTTAGTGCAAAATAAAAAAAGTATGAGAATTTAAAAACGCAAATAAGAAATGAAAGGAAATTTGTGGGGGGAAAAAAAAAGAAAAGCAAGAAAAGAATAAAAATGAAAAGAAAAAAGATTTGGAATAAAAAACAGAAAAATAAAAAATTTTAAAACAATTAAAAATAGAAGAAAGTGCACAAGAAAAGAAGTTTCAGGTTTTAAAATTATGAAAAAGAAATAAAAAAAAGTGTGAACAAAAAGATTTAAGAAAAAGCAAGAAAAAAAATAAAAAATGAAAATACAAAATACATAAAATAAAATTTGAGAAAAAAAAAAGAAATGAAGAGGCAAAAATATGAAAGAAAAGAAAAGGAAAAAAAATTATAGAAAATTTTAAAACAAAGGAAAAAGTTAACAAAGAAAATGAAAGCACATAAAAAAAAAGAAGAAAAATTTGAAAGGAGAAAAAGTTAATGAAAAATTATAAAAATGCAATAGAAAATAACCGAGAATGATAAAAGAAAAGAAGATAGAAAAATAAAAAATTCCAAAACTTTATAAAAATTTATGAAACTATAAACAAAGAAAGAAAATAAAAAATAAAAAGAAAAAAGATAAATAAAGCACAAAAAAAAAAGAAAAAACAAAAATACAACAAAAAATATAAAAAGTAAGAATTTAAAAAAGGAGAAAAATTGAATAAAAACTTCAAAAATGAAATAGAATGACAAAAAGAAAAAAAATAGTTTAAAAATACAAAAAATTGAAAACATATAAGACCTAACAATAACAAAAGTCAGACAAAAAATAAAAAAAGTATGAGAATTTAAAAACGGAAATAAAAAGTGAAAGGAAATTTGTGGGAAAAAAATAGAATAGCAAGAAAAAGAATAAAATTGAAAAGACAAAAGATTTGGAATAAAAAACAGAGAAATAAAAAAATTTTAAGACAATGAAAAAATTAAAACAAGCAAAAATGAAAGTACGCGAAAAAAAAACAAGAACAAGGAAAATTGTGAAGGGAAAAAGTTATTAAAAAGTTACAAAGTAGAAAAAAAAATTGAACTTTATAAAAATTTTCTAAAATATAAATAAAAAATAATTAAGAGAAAAAATTAAATGAAATACGAAAGTAAGAAAATGAAAAATCAGCGAATCAAAAAAATATAAAAAGACAAAATGAATAAGAATTTCAAATATAAAATGGAAAAAACTATTAGTTTAGAATGTACAAAGAAAAACAAAAAAAAAATATAACAAATAGAGGACAAAGATATAAAACATGAAAAATGAAAAATAAAATAAAAGTTAATAAAAAATATAAATAAAAATAAAAGAAGTTTGAGGTTTTAAAATTATAAAGAAGAAATAAAAAAAAAGTGTGAACAAAAAGATTTAACAAAAAGCAAGAAAAAAAATAAAAAAGGAAAATACAAAATACATAAAATAAAATTTGAGAAAAAAAAAGGGAAAAAGAAGAAAAAAATAAAAAGTGAAGAGGCAAAAACATGAAAGAAAAGAAAAAGAAAAAAATTTATAGAAAATTTTAAAACAAAGGAAAACGTGAAAGCACATAAAAAAAGAATAAAAATTTGAAAGGAGAAAAAGTTAATGAAAAATTATAAAAATGCAATAGAAAATAACCGAGAATGATAAAAGAAAAAAAGATAGAAAAATAAAAAATTCCAAAACTTTATAAAAATTTACGAAACTATAAACAAAGAAAGAAAATAAAAAAAGAAAAAAAAATGAAAGCAAACGAAAAAGGATAAATAAAGCACAAAAAAAGAGAAAAAACAAAAATACAACAAAAAATATAAAAAGTAAGAAAATAAAAAAAGACAAAAATTGAATAAAAATTTCAAAAATGAAATGGAATGAGAAAAAGGAAAAAAAATAGTTTAAAAAATACAAAAAATTGAAAAACATATAAGACCTAACAATATAAAAAGTCATACAAAAAATTAAAAAAGAGAAAAGTTAATGCAAAATAAAAAAAGTATGAGAATTTAAAAACAGAAATAAGAAATGAAAGGAAATTTGTGGGAAAAAAAATAGAATAGCACGAAAAGAATAAAAATGAAAAGACAAAATATTTGGAATAAAAAACAAAAAAATAAAAATTTTAAAACAGGGAAAAAATTAAAGCAAGAAAAATGAAAGTATACGAAAAAAAACAAGAAGAAGGAAAATTGTGAAGGGAAAAAGTTATTAAAAAATTACAAAGCAGAAAAAAAATAAAAAAGATGCAAAAAATAAGAAAAAAGAATTGAACTTTATAAAAATTTTCTAAAATATAAAAAAAAATAAATGAAAAAATAAATTAAGGGAAAAAATTAAAATAAACAAAAAGAAAAAAGTAACAAAGTAAGAAAATTTTAAAACAAAGGAAAAATTGAACAAAAAAAAATGAAAGCACATAAAAAAAAGAAGAAAAATTTGAAAGGAGAAAAAATTAATGAAAAATTATAAAAATGCAATAGAAAATAACCGAGAATGATAAAAGAAAACAAGATAGAAAAATAAAAAATTCCAAAACTTTATAAAAACTTATGAAACTATAAACAAAGAAAGAAAATAAAAAAATAAAAAGAAAAAAATGAAAGCAACAGAAAAAAGATAAATAAAGCACAAAAAAACAAAAATTATAAAAAGTAAGAAAAGAAAAAAGGACAAAATTTGAATATAAATTTTCAAAAATGAAATGGAATGACAAAAAGAAAATAAATAGTTTAAAAAATACAAAAAATTGAAAAACATATAAGACCTAACAATATAAAAAGTCAGACAAAAAATGAAAAAAGAGAAAAGTTAATGCAAAATAAAAAAATTACGAGAATTTAAAAACAAAAATAAGAAATGAAAGGAAATTTGTGGGAAAAAAAATAGAATAGCAAGAAAAGACAAAAAGCTTTGGAATAAAAAACAAAAAAATAAAAAATTTTAAAAGAACGAAAAAATTAAAACAAGAAAAAATGAAAGTAGATGAAAAAAAAAAACAAGAAGAAGGAAAATTGTGAAGGGAAAAAGTTATTAAAAAATTACAAAGTAGAAAAAAATAAAAAAGATTCAAAAAATAAGAAAAAAAAATTGAACTTTATAAAACTTTTCTAAAATATAAATAAAAAATAAATGAAAAAATAAATTAAGGGAAAAAAATTAAATAAAATACGAAAAAAGGAAAAAATAGAAATTAGCGAATCAGAAAAATATAAAAGGACAAAATGAAAGGACATAGAAAAAAGAAGAAAAATTTGAAAGGAGAAAAAGTTAATGAAAAATTGTAAAAATGCAATAGAAAATAACCAAGAATAATAAAAGAAAAAAAGATAGAAAAATAAAAAATTCCAAAACTTTATAAAAATTTATAAAACTATAAACAAAGAAAGAAAATAAAAAATAAATATAGAAAAAGAAAAAATACAATAAAAATATAAAAGGGACAAAAATTGAATAAAAATTTCAAAAATGAAATGGAATGACAAAATGAAAAAAAATAGTTTAAAAAATACAAAAAATTGAAAAACATATAAGACCTAACAATATAAAAAGTCAGACAAAAAATTAAAAAAGAGAAAAGTTAGTGCAAAATAAAAAAAGTATGAGAATTTAAAAACGCAAATAAGAAATGAAAGGAAATTTGTGGGGGGAAAAAAAAAGAAAAGCAAGAAAAGAATAAAAATGAAAAGAAAAAAGATTTGGAATAAAAAACAGAAAAATAAAAAATTTTAAAACAATTAAAAATAGAAGAAAGTGCACAAGAAAAGAAGTTTCAGGTTTTAAAATTATGAAAAAGAAATAAAAAAAAGTGTGAACAAAAAGATTTAAGAAAAAGCAAGAAAAAAAATAAAAAATGAAAATACAAAATACATAAAATAAAATTTGAGAAAAAAAAAAGAAATGAAGAGGCAAAAATATGAAAGAAAAGAAAAGGAAAAAAAATTATAGAAAATTTTAAAACAAAGGAAAAAGTTAACAAAGAAAATGAAAGCACATAAAAAAAAAGAAGAAAAATTTGAAAGGAGAAAAAGTTAATGAAAAATTATAAAAATGCAATAGAAAATAACCGAGAATGATAAAAGAAAAGAAGATAGAAAAATAAAAAATTCCAAAACTTTATAAAAATTTATGAAACTATAAACAAAGAAAGAAAATAAAAAATAAAAAGAAAAAAGATAAATAAAGCACAAAAAAAAAAGAAAAAACAAAAATACAACAAAAAATATAAAAAGTAAGAATTTAAAAAAGGAGAAAAATTGAATAAAAACTTCAAAAATGAAATAGAATGACAAAAAGAAAAAAAATAGTTTAAAAATACAAAAAATTGAAAACATATAAGACCTAACAATAACAAAAGTCAGACAAAAAATAAAAAAAGTATGAGAATTTAAAAACGGAAATAAAAAGTGAAAGGAAATTTGTGGGAAAAAAATAGAATAGCAAGAAAAAGAATAAAATTGAAAAGACAAAAGATTTGGAATAAAAAACAGAGAAATAAAAAAATTTTAAGACAATGAAAAAATTAAAACAAGCAAAAATGAAAGTACGCGAAAAAAAAACAAGAACAAGGAAAATTGTGAAGGGAAAAAGTTATTAAAAAGTTACAAAGTAGAAAAAAAAATTGAACTTTATAAAAATTTTCTAAAATATAAATAAAAAATAATTAAGAGAAAAAATTAAATGAAATACGAAAGTAAGAAAATGAAAAATCAGCGAATCAAAAAAATATAAAAAGACAAAATGAATAAGAATTTCAAATATAAAATGGAAAAAACTATTAGTTTAGAATGTACAAAGAAAAACAAAAAAAAAATATAACAAATAGAGGACAAAGATATAAAACATGAAAAATGAAAAATAAAATAAAAGTTAATAAAAAATATAAATAAAAATAAAAGAAGTTTGAGGTTTTAAAATTATAAAGAAGAAATAAAAAAAAAGTGTGAACAAAAAGATTTAACAAAAAGCAAGAAAAAAAATAAAAAAGGAAAATACAAAATACATAAAATAAAATTTGAGAAAAAAAAAGGGAAAAAGAAGAAAAAAATAAAAAGTGAAGAGGCAAAAACATGAAAGAAAAGAAAAAGAAAAAAATTTATAGAAAATTTTAAAACAAAGGAAAACGTGAAAGCACATAAAAAAAGAATAAAAATTTGAAAGGAGAAAAAGTTAATGAAAAATTATAAAAATGCAATAGAAAATAACCGAGAATGATAAAAGAAAAAAAGATAGAAAAATAAAAAATTCCAAAACTTTATAAAAATTTACGAAACTATAAACAAAGAAAGAAAATAAAAAAAGAAAAAAAAATGAAAGCAAACGAAAAAGGATAAATAAAGCACAAAAAAAGAGAAAAAACAAAAATACAACAAAAAATATAAAAAGTAAGAAAATAAAAAAAGACAAAAATTGAATAAAAATTTCAAAAATGAAATGGAATGAGAAAAAGGAAAAAAAATAGTTTAAAAAATACAAAAAATTGAAAAACATATAAGACCTAACAATATAAAAAGTCATACAAAAAATTAAAAAAGAGAAAAGTTAATGCAAAATAAAAAAAGTATGAGAATTTAAAAACAGAAATAAGAAATGAAAGGAAATTTGTGGGAAAAAAAATAGAATAGCACGAAAAGAATAAAAATGAAAAGACAAAATATTTGGAATAAAAAACAAAAAAATAAAAATTTTAAAACAGGGAAAAAATTAAAGCAAGAAAAATGAAAGTATACGAAAAAAAACAAGAAGAAGGAAAATTGTGAAGGGAAAAAGTTATTAAAAAATTACAAAGCAGAAAAAAAATAAAAAAGATGCAAAAAATAAGAAAAAAGAATTGAACTTTATAAAAATTTTCTAAAATATAAAAAAAAATAAATGAAAAAATAAATTAAGGGAAAAAATTAAAATAAACAAAAAGAAAAAAGTAACAAAGTAAGAAAATTTTAAAACAAAGGAAAAATTGAACAAAAAAAAATGAAAGCACATAAAAAAAAGAAGAAAAATTTGAAAGGAGAAAAAATTAATGAAAAATTATAAAAATGCAATAGAAAATAACCGAGAATGATAAAAGAAAACAAGATAGAAAAATAAAAAATTCCAAAACTTTATAAAAACTTATGAAACTATAAACAAAGAAAGAAAATAAAAAAATAAAAAGAAAAAAATGAAAGCAACAGAAAAAAGATAAATAAAGCACAAAAAAACAAAAATTATAAAAAGTAAGAAAAGAAAAAAGGACAAAATTTGAATATAAATTTTCAAAAATGAAATGGAATGACAAAAAGAAAATAAATAGTTTAAAAAATACAAAAAATTGAAAAACATATAAGACCTAACAATATAAAAAGTCAGACAAAAAATGAAAAAAGAGAAAAGTTAATGCAAAATAAAAAAATTACGAGAATTTAAAAACAAAAATAAGAAATGAAAGGAAATTTGTGGGAAAAAAAATAGAATAGCAAGAAAAGACAAAAAGCTTTGGAATAAAAAACAAAAAAATAAAAAATTTTAAAAGAACGAAAAAATTAAAACAAGAAAAAATGAAAGTAGATGAAAAAAAAAAACAAGAAGAAGGAAAATTGTGAAGGGAAAAAGTTATTAAAAAATTACAAAGTAGAAAAAAATAAAAAAGATTCAAAAAATAAGAAAAAAAAATTGAACTTTATAAAACTTTTCTAAAATATAAATAAAAAATAAATGAAAAAATAAATTAAGGGAAAAAAATTAAATAAAATACGAAAAAAGGAAAAAATAGAAATTAGCGAATCAGAAAAATATAAAAGGACAAAATGAAAGGACATAGAAAAAAGAAGAAAAATTTGAAAGGAGAAAAAGTTAATGAAAAATTGTAAAAATGCAATAGAAAATAACCAAGAATAATAAAAGAAAAAAAGATAGAAAAATAAAAAATTCCAAAACTTTATAAAAATTTATAAAACTATAAACAAAGAAAGAAAATAAAAAATAAATATAGAAAAAGAAAAAATACAATAAAAATATAAAAGGGACAAAAATTGAATAAAAATTTCAAAAATGAAATGGAATGACAAAATGAAAAAAAATAGTTTAAAAAATACAAAAAATTGAAAAACATATAAGACCTAACAATATAAAAAGTCAGACAAAAAATTAAAAAAGAGAAAAGTTAGTGCAAAATAAAAAAAGTATGAGAATTTAAAAACGCAAATAAGAAATGAAAGGAAATTTGTGGGGGGAAAAAAAAAGAAAAGCAAGAAAAGAATAAAAATGAAAAGAAAAAAGATTTGGAATAAAAAACAGAAAAATAAAAAATTTTAAAACAATTAAAAATAGAAGAAAGTGCACAAGAAAAGAAGTTTCAGGTTTTAAAATTATGAAAAAGAAATAAAAAAAAGTGTGAACAAAAAGATTTAAGAAAAAGCAAGAAAAAAAATAAAAAATGAAAATACAAAATACATAAAATAAAATTTGAGAAAAAAAAAAGAAATGAAGAGGCAAAAATATGAAAGAAAAGAAAAGGAAAAAAAATTATAGAAAATTTTAAAACAAAGGAAAAAGTTAACAAAGAAAATGAAAGCACATAAAAAAAAAGAAGAAAAATTTGAAAGGAGAAAAAGTTAATGAAAAATTATAAAAATGCAATAGAAAATAACCGAGAATGATAAAAGAAAAGAAGATAGAAAAATAAAAAATTCCAAAACTTTATAAAAATTTATGAAACTATAAACAAAGAAAGAAAATAAAAAATAAAAAGAAAAAAGATAAATAAAGCACAAAAAAAAAAGAAAAAACAAAAATACAACAAAAAATATAAAAAGTAAGAATTTAAAAAAGGAGAAAAATTGAATAAAAACTTCAAAAATGAAATAGAATGACAAAAAGAAAAAAAATAGTTTAAAAATACAAAAAATTGAAAACATATAAGACCTAACAATAACAAAAGTCAGACAAAAAATAAAAAAAGTATGAGAATTTAAAAACGGAAATAAAAAATGAAAGGAAATTTGTGGGAAAAAAATAGAATAGCAAGAAAAAGAATAAAATTGAAAAGACAAAAGATTTGGAATAAAAAACAGAGAAATAAAAAAATTTTAAGACAATGAAAAAATTAAAACAAGCAAAAATGAAAGTACGCGAAAAAAAAACAAGAACAAGGAAAATTGTGAAGGGAAAAAGTTATTAAAAAGTTACAAAGTAGAAAAAAAAATTGAACTTTATAAAAATTTTCTAAAATATAAATAAAAAATAATTAAGAGAAAAAATTAAATGAAATACGAAAGTAAGAAAATGAAAAATCAGCGAATCAAAAAAATATAAAAAGACAAAATGAATAAGAATTTCAAATATAAAATGGAAAAAACTATTAGTTTAGAATGTACAAAGAAAAACAAAAAAAAAATATAACAAATAGAGGACAAAGATATAAAACATGAAAAATGAAAAATAAAATAAAAGTTAATAAAAAATAAAAATAAAAATAAAAGAAGTATGAGGTTTTAAAATTATAAAGAAGAAATAAAAAAAAAGTGTGAACAAAAAGATTTAACAAAAAGCAAGAAAAAAAATAAAAAAGGAAAATACAAAATACATAAAATAAAATTTGAGAAAAAAAAAAGGGAAAAAGAAGAAAAAAATAAAAAGTGAAGAGGCAAAAACATGAAAGAAAAGAAAAAGAAAAAAATTTATAGAAAATTTTAAAACAAAGGAAAACGTGAAAGCACATAAAAAAAGAATAAAAATTTGAAAGGAGAAAAAGTTAATGAAAAATTATAAAAATGCAATAGAAAATAACCGAGAATGATAAAAGAAAAAAAGATAGAAAAATAAAAAATTCCAAAACTTTATAAAAATTTACGAAACTATAAACAAAGAAAGAAAATAAAAAAAGAAAAAAAAATGAAAGCAAACGAAAAAGGATAAATAAAGCACAAAAAAAGAGAAAAAACAAAAATACAACAAAAAATATAAAAAGTAAGAAAATAAAAAAAGACAAAAATTGAATAAAAATTTCAAAAATGAAATGGAATGAGAAAAAGGAAAAAAAATAGTTTAAAAAATACAAAAAATTGAAAAACATATAAGACCTAACAATATAAAAAGTCATACAAAAAATTAAAAAAGAGAAAAGTTAATGCAAAATAAAAAAAGTATGAGAATTTAAAAACAGAAATAAGAAATGAAAGGAAATTTGTGGGAAAAAAAATAGAATAGCACGAAAAGAATAAAAATGAAAAGACAAAATATTTGGAATAAAAAACAAAAAAATAAAAATTTTAAAACAGGGAAAAAATTAAAGCAAGAAAAATGAAAGTATACGAAAAAAAACAAGAAGAAGGAAAATTGTGAAGGGAAAAAGTTATTAAAAAATTACAAAGCAGAAAAAAAATAAAAAAGATGCAAAAAATAAGAAAAAAGAATTGAACTTTATAAAAATTTTCTAAAATATAAAAAAAAATAAATGAAAAAATAAATTAAGGGAAAAAATTAAAATAAACAAAAAGAAAAAAGTAACAAAGTAAGAAAATTTTAAAACAAAGGAAAAATTGAACAAAAAAAAATGAAAGCACATAAAAAAAAGAAGAAAAATTTGAAAGGAGAAAAAATTAATGAAAAATTATAAAAATGCAATAGAAAATAACCGAGAATGATAAAAGAAAACAAGATAGAAAAATAAAAAATTCCAAAACTTTATAAAAACTTATGAAACTATAAACAAAGAAAGAAAATAAAAAAATAAAAAGAAAAAAATGAAAGCAACAGAAAAAAGATAAATAAAGCACAAAAAAACAAAAATTATAAAAAGTAAGAAAAGAAAAAAGGACAAAATTTGAATATAAATTTTCAAAAATGAAATGGAATGACAAAAAGAAAATAAATAGTTTAAAAAATACAAAAAATTGAAAAACATATAAGACCTAACAATATAAAAAGTCAGACAAAAAATGAAAAAAGAGAAAAGTTAATGCAAAATAAAAAAATTACGAGAATTTAAAAACAAAAATAAGAAATGAAAGGAAATTTGTGGGAAAAAAAATAGAATAGCAAGAAAAGACAAAAAGCTTTGGAATAAAAAACAAAAAAATAAAAAATTTTAAAAGAACGAAAAAATTAAAACAAGAAAAAATGAAAGTAGATGAAAAAAAAAAACAAGAAGAAGGAAAATTGTGAAGGGAAAAAGTTATTAAAAAATTACAAAGTAGAAAAAAATAAAAAAGATTCAAAAAATAAGAAAAAAAAATTGAACTTTATAAAACTTTTCTAAAATATAAATAAAAAATAAATGAAAAAATAAATTAAGGGAAAAAAATTAAATAAAATACGAAAAAAGGAAAAAATAGAAATTAGCGAATCAGAAAAATATAAAAGGACAAAATGAAAGGACATAGAAAAAAGAAGAAAAATTTGAAAGGAGAAAAAGTTAATGAAAAATTGTAAAAATGCAATAGAAAATAACCAAGAATAATAAAAGAAAAAAAGATAGAAAAATAAAAAATTCCAAAACTTTATAAAAATTTATAAAACTATAAACAAAGAAAGAAAATAAAAAATAAATATAGAAAAAGAAAAAATACAATAAAAATATAAAAGGGACAAAAATTGAATAAAAATTTCAAAAATGAAATGGAATGACAAAATGAAAAAAAATAGTTTAAAAAATACAAAAAATTGAAAAACATATAAGACCTAACAATATAAAAAGTCAGACAAAAAATTAAAAAAGAGAAAAGTTAGTGCAAAATAAAAAAAGTATGAGAATTTAAAAACGCAAATAAGAAATGAAAGGAAATTTGTGGGGGGAAAAAAAAAGAAAAGCAAGAAAAGAATAAAAATGAAAAGAAAAAAGATTTGGAATAAAAAACAGAAAAATAAAAAATTTTAAAACAATTAAAAATAGAAGAAAGTGCACAAGAAAAGAAGTTTCAGGTTTTAAAATTATGAAAAAGAAATAAAAAAAAGTGTGAACAAAAAGATTTAAGAAAAAGCAAGAAAAAAAATAAAAAATGAAAATACAAAATACATAAAATAAAATTTGAGAAAAAAAAAAGAAATGAAGAGGCAAAAATATGAAAGAAAAGAAAAGGAAAAAAAATTATAGAAAATTTTAAAACAAAGGAAAAAGTTAACAAAGAAAATGAAAGCACATAAAAAAAAAGAAGAAAAATTTGAAAGGAGAAAAAGTTAATGAAAAATTATAAAAATGCAATAGAAAATAACCGAGAATGATAAAAGAAAAGAAGATAGAAAAATAAAAAATTCCAAAACTTTATAAAAATTTATGAAACTATAAACAAAGAAAGAAAATAAAAAATAAAAAGAAAAAAGATAAATAAAGCACAAAAAAAAAAGAAAAAACAAAAATACAACAAAAAATATAAAAAGTAAGAATTTAAAAAAGGAGAAAAATTGAATAAAAACTTCAAAAATGAAATAGAATGACAAAAAGAAAAAAAATAGTTTAAAAATACAAAAAATTGAAAACATATAAGACCTAACAATAACAAAAGTCAGACAAAAAATAAAAAAAGTATGAGAATTTAAAAACGGAAATAAAAAATGAAAGGAAATTTGTGGGAAAAAAATAGAATAGCAAGAAAAAGAATAAAATTGAAAAGACAAAAGATTTGGAATAAAAAACAGAGAAA
The DNA here is from genome assembly GCF_047325235.1 of Durio zibethinus. Taxonomy (NCBI): domain Eukaryota; kingdom Viridiplantae; phylum Streptophyta; class Magnoliopsida; order Malvales; family Malvaceae; genus Durio; species Durio zibethinus. The sequence goes on along the minus strand of NW_028322965.1, from coordinate 80,528 downwards.
TAAAAAAATTTTAAGACAATGAAAAAATTAAAACAAGCAAAAATGAAAGTACGCGAAAAAAAAACAAGAACAAGGAAAATTGTGAAGGGAAAAAGTTATTAAAAAGTTACAAAGTAGAAAAAAAAATTGAACTTTATAAAAATTTTCTAAAATATAAATAAAAAATAATTAAGAGAAAAAATTAAATGAAATACGAAAGTAAGAAAATGAAAAATCAGCGAATCAAAAAAATATAAAAAGACAAAATGAATAAGAATTTCAAATATAAAATGGAAAAAACTATTAGTTTAGAATGTACAAAGAAAAACAAAAAAAAAATATAACAAATAGAGGACAAAGATATAAAACATGAAAAATGAAAAATAAAATAAAAGTTAATAAAAAATAAAAATAAAAATAAAAGAAGTATGAGGTTTTAAAATTATAAAGAAGAAATAAAAAAAAAGTGTGAACAAAAAGATTTAACAAAAAGCAAGAAAAAAAATAAAAAAGGAAAATACAAAATACATAAAATAAAATTTGAGAAAAAAAAAAGGGAAAAAGAAGAAAAAAATAAAAAGTGAAGAGGCAAAAACATGAAAGAAAAGAAAAAGAAAAAAATTTATAGAAAATTTTAAAACAAAGGAAAACGTGAAAGCACATAAAAAAAGAATAAAAATTTGAAAGGAGAAAAAGTTAATGAAAAATTATAAAAATGCAATAGAAAATAACCGAGAATGATAAAAGAAAAAAAGATAGAAAAATAAAAAATTCCAAAACTTTATAAAAATTTACGAAACTATAAACAAAGAAAGAAAATAAAAAAAGAAAAAAAAATGAAAGCAAACGAAAAAGGATAAATAAAGCACAAAAAAAGAGAAAAAACAAAAATACAACAAAAAATATAAAAAGTAAGAAAATAAAAAAAGACAAAAATTGAATAAAAATTTCAAAAATGAAATGGAATGAGAAAAAGGAAAAAAAATAGTTTAAAAAATACAAAAAATTGAAAAACATATAAGACCTAACAATATAAAAAGTCATACAAAAAATTAAAAAAGAGAAAAGTTAATGCAAAATAAAAAAAGTAAGAGAATTTAAAAACAGAAATAAGAAATGAAAGGAAATTTGTGGGAAAAAAAATAGAATAGCACGAAAAGAATAAAAATGAAAAGACAAAATATTTGGAATAAAAAACAAAAAAATAAAAATTTTAAAACAGGGAAAAAATTAAAGCAAGAAAAATGAAAGTATACGAAAAAAAACAAGAAGAAGGAAAATTGTGAAGGGAAAAAGTTATTAAAAAATTACAAAGCAGAAAAAAAATAAAAAAGATGCAAAAAATAAGAAAAAAGAATTGAACTTTATAAAAATTTTCTAAAATATAAAAAAAAATAAATGAAAAAATAAATTAAGGGAAAAAATTAAAATAAACAAAAAGAAAAAAGTAACAAAGTAAGAAAATTTTAAAACAAAGGAAAAATTGAACAAAAAAAAATGAAAGCACATAAAAAAAAGAAGAAAAATTTGAAAGGAGAAAAAATTAATGAAAAATTATAAAAATGCAATAGAAAATAACCGAGAATGATAAAAGAAAACAAGATAGAAAAATAAAAAATTCCAAAACTTTATAAAAACTTATGAAACTATAAACAAAGAAAGAAAATAAAAAAATAAAAAGAAAAAAATGAAAGCAACAGAAAAAAGATAAATAAAGCACAAAAAAACAAAAATTATAAAAAGTAAGAAAAGAAAAAAGGACAAAATTTGAATATAAATTTTCAAAAATGAAATGGAATGACAAAAAGAAAATAAATAGTTTAAAAAATACAAAAAATTGAAAAACATATAAGACCTAACAATATAAAAAGTCAGACAAAAAATGAAAAAAGAGAAAAGTTAATGCAAAATAAAAAAATTACGAGAATTTAAAAACAAAAATAAGAAATGAAAGGAAATTTGTGGGAAAAAAAAATAGAATAGCAAGAAAAGACAAAAAGCTTTGGAATAAAAAACAAAAAAATAAAAAATTTTAAAAGAACGAAAAAATTAAAACAAGAAAAAATGAAAGTAGATGAAAAAAAAAAACAAGAAGAAGGAAAATTGTGAAGGGAAAAAGTTATTAAAAAATTACAAAGTAGAAAAAAATAAAAAAGATTCAAAAAATAAGAAAAAAAAATTGAACTTTATAAAACTTTTCTAAAATATAAATAAAAAATAAATGAAAAAATAAATTAAGGGAAAAAAATTAAATAAAATACGAAAAAAGGAAAAAATAGAAATTAGCGAATCAGAAAAATATAAAAGGACAAAATGAAAGGACATAGAAAAAAGAAGAAAAATTTGAAAGGAGAAAAAGTTAATGAAAAATTGTAAAAATGCAATAGAAAATAACCAAGAATAATAAAAGAAAAAAAGATAGAAAAATAAAAAATTCCAAAACTTTATAAAAATTTATAAAACTATAAACAAAGAAAGAAAATAAAAAATAAATATAGAAAAAGAAAAAATACAATAAAAATATAAAAGGGACAAAAATTGAATAAAAATTTCAAAAATGAAATGGAATGACAAAATGAAAAAAAATAGTTTAAAAAATACAAAAAATTGAAAAACATATAAGACCTAACAATATAAAAAGTCAGACAAAAAATTAAAAAAGAGAAAAGTTAGTGCAAAATAAAAAAAGTATGAGAATTTAAAAACGCAAATAAGAAATGAAAGGAAATTTGTGGGGGGAAAAAAAAAGAAAAGCAAGAAAAGAATAAAAATGAAAAGAAAAAAGATTTGGAATAAAAAACAGAAAAATAAAAAATTTTAAAACAATTAAAAATAGAAGAAAGTGCACAAGAAAAGAAGTTTCAGGTTTTAAAATTATGAAAAAGAAATAAAAAAAAGTGTGAACAAAAAGATTTAAGAAAAAGCAAGAAAAAAAATAAAAAATGAAAATACAAAATACATAAAATAAAATTTGAGAAAAAAAAAAGAAATGAAGAGGCAAAAATATGAAAGAAAAGAAAAGGAAAAAAAATTATAGAAAATTTTAAAACAAAGGAAAAAGTTAACAAAGAAAATGAAAGCACATAAAAAAAAAGAAGAAAAATTTGAAAGGAGAAAAAGTTAATGAAAAATTATAAAAATGCAATAGAAAATAACCGAGAATGATAAAAGAAAAGAAGATAGAAAAATAAAAAATTCCAAAACTTTATAAAAATTTATGAAACTATAAACAAAGAAAGAAAATAAAAAATAAAAAGAAAAAAGATAAATAAAGCACAAAAAAAAAAGAAAAAACAAAAATACAACAAAAAATATAAAAAGTAAGAATTTAAAAAAGGAGAAAAATTGAATAAAAACTTCAAAAATGAAATAGAATGACAAAAAGAAAAAAAATAGTTTAAAAATACAAAAAATTGAAAACATATAAGACCTAACAATAACAAAAGTCAGACAAAAAATAAAAAAAGTATGAGAATTTAAAAACGGAAATAAAAAATGAAAGGAAATTTGTGGGAAAAAAATAGAATAGCAAGAAAAAGAATAAAATTGAAAAGACAAAAGATTTGGAATAAAAAACAGAGAAATAAAAAAATTTTAAGACAATGAAAAAATTAAAACAAGCAAAAATGAAAGTACGCGAAAAAAAAACAAGAACAAGGAAAATTGTGAAGGGAAAAAGTTATTAAAAAGTTACAAAGTAGAAAAAAAAATTGAACTTTATAAAAATTTTCTAAAATATAAATAAAAAATAATTAAGAGAAAAAATTAAATGAAATACGAAAGTAAGAAAATGAAAAATCAGCGAATCAAAAAAATATAAAAAGACAAAATGAATAAGAATTTCAAATATAAAATGGAAAAAACTATTAGTTTAGAATGTACAAAGAAAAACAAAAAAAAAATATAACAAATAGAGGACAAAGATATAAAACATGAAAAATGAAAAATAAAATAAAAGTTAATAAAAAATAAAAATAAAAATAAAAGAAGTATGAGGTTTTAAAATTATAAAGAAGAAATAAAAAAAAAGTGTGAACAAAAAGATTTAACAAAAAGCAAGAAAAAAAATAAAAAAGGAAAATACAAAATACATAAAATAAAATTTGAGAAAAAAAAAAGGGAAAAAGAAGAAAAAAATAAAAAGTGAAGAGGCAAAAACATGAAAGAAAAGAAAAAGAAAAAAATTTATAGAAAATTTTAAAACAAAGGAAAACGTGAAAGCACATAAAAAAAGAATAAAAATTTGAAAGGAGAAAAAGTTAATGAAAAATTATAAAAATGCAATAGAAAATAACCGAGAATGATAAAAGAAAAAAAGATAGAAAAATAAAAAATTCCAAAACTTTATAAAAATTTACGAAACTATAAACAAAGAAAGAAAATAAAAAAAGAAAAAAAAATGAAAGCAAACGAAAAAGGATAAATAAAGCACAAAAAAAGAGAAAAAACAAAAATACAACAAAAAATATAAAAAGTAAGAAAATAAAAAAAGACAAAAATTGAATAAAAATTTCAAAAATGAAATGGAATGAGAAAAAGGAAAAAAAATAGTTTAAAAAATACAAAAAATTGAAAAACATATAAGACCTAACAATATAAAAAGTCATACAAAAAATTAAAAAAGAGAAAAGTTAATGCAAAATAAAAAAAGTAAGAGAATTTAAAAACAGAAATAAGAAATGAAAGGAAATTTGTGGGAAAAAAAATAGAATAGCACGAAAAGAATAAAAATGAAAAGACAAAATATTTGGAATAAAAAACAAAAAAATAAAAATTTTAAAACAGGGAAAAAATTAAAGCAAGAAAAATGAAAGTATACGAAAAAAAACAAGAAGAAGGAAAATTGTGAAGGGAAAAAGTTATTAAAAAATTACAAAGCAGAAAAAAAATAAAAAAGATGCAAAAAATAAGAAAAAAGAATTGAACTTTATAAAAATTTTCTAAAATATAAAAAAAAATAAATGAAAAAATAAATTAAGGGAAAAAATTAAAATAAACAAAAAGAAAAAAGTAACAAAGTAAGAAAATTTTAAAACAAAGGAAAAATTGAACAAAAAAAAATGAAAGCACATAAAAAAAAGAAGAAAAATTTGAAAGGAGAAAAAATTAATGAAAAATTATAAAAATGCAATAGAAAATAACCGAGAATGATAAAAGAAAACAAGATAGAAAAATAAAAAATTCCAAAACTTTATAAAAACTTATGAAACTATAAACAAAGAAAGAAAATAAAAAAATAAAAAGAAAAAAATGAAAGCAACAGAAAAAAGATAAATAAAGCACAAAAAAACAAAAATTATAAAAAGTAAGAAAAGAAAAAAGGACAAAATTTGAATATAAATTTTCAAAAATGAAATGGAATGACAAAAAGAAAATAAATAGTTTAAAAAATACAAAAAATTGAAAAACATATAAGACCTAACAATATAAAAAGTCAGACAAAAAATGAAAAAAGAGAAAAGTTAATGCAAAATAAAAAAATTACGAGAATTTAAAAACAAAAATAAGAAATGAAAGGAAATTTGTGGGAAAAAAAAATAGAATAGCAAGAAAAGACAAAAAGCTTTGGAATAAAAAACAAAAAAATAAAAAATTTTAAAAGAACGAAAAAATTAAAACAAGAAAAAATGAAAGTAGATGAAAAAAAAAAACAAGAAGAAGGAAAATTGTGAAGGGAAAAAGTTATTAAAAAATTACAAAGTAGAAAAAAATAAAAAAGATTCAAAAAATAAGAAAAAAAAATTGAACTTTATAAAACTTTTCTAAAATATAAATAAAAAATAAATGAAAAAATAAATTAAGGGAAAAAAATTAAATAAAATACGAAAAAAGGAAAAAATAGAAATTAGCGAATCAGAAAAATATAAAAGGACAAAATGAAAGGACATAGAAAAAAGAAGAAAAATTTGAAAGGAGAAAAAGTTAATGAAAAATTGTAAAAATGCAATAGAAAATAACCAAGAATAATAAAAGAAAAAAAGATAGAAAAATAAAAAATTCCAAAACTTTATAAAAATTTATAAAACTATAAACAAAGAAAGAAAATAAAAAATAAATATAGAAAAAGAAAAAATACAATAAAAATATAAAAGGGACAAAAATTGAATAAAAATTTCAAAAATGAAATGGAATGACAAAATGAAAAAAAATAGTTTAAAAAATACAAAAAATTGAAAAACATATAAGACCTAACAATATAAAAAGTCAGACAAAAAATTAAAAAAGAGAAAAGTTAGTGCAAAATAAAAAAAGTATGAGAATTTAAAAACGCAAATAAGAAATGAAAGGAAATTTGTGGGGGGAAAAAAAAAGAAAAGCAAGAAAAGAATAAAAATGAAAAGAAAAAAGATTTGGAATAAAAAACAGAAAAATAAAAAATTTTAAAACAATTAAAAATAGAAGAAAGTGCACAAGAAAAGAAGTTTCAGGTTTTAAAATTATGAAAAAGAAATAAAAAAAAGTGTGAACAAAAAGATTTAAGAAAAAGCAAGAAAAAAAATAAAAAATGAAAATACAAAATACATAAAATAAAATTTGAGAAAAAAAAAAGAAATGAAGAGGCAAAAATATGAAAGAAAAGAAAAGGAAAAAAAATTATAGAAAATTTTAAAACAAAGGAAAAAGTTAACAAAGAAAATGAAAGCACATAAAAAAAAAGAAGAAAAATTTGAAAGGAGAAAAAGTTAATGAAAAATTATAAAAATGCAATAGAAAATAACCGAGAATGATAAAAGAAAAGAAGATAGAAAAATAAAAAATTCCAAAACTTTATAAAAATTTATGAAACTATAAACAAAGAAAGAAAATAAAAAATAAAAAGAAAAAAGATAAATAAAGCACAAAAAAAAAAGAAAAAACAAAAATACAACAAAAAATATAAAAAGTAAGAATTTAAAAAAGGAGAAAAATTGAATAAAAACTTCAAAAATGAAATAGAATGACAAAAAGAAAAAAAATAGTTTAAAAATACAAAAAATTGAAAACATATAAGACCTAACAATAACAAAAGTCAGACAAAAAATAAAAAAAGTATGAGAATTTAAAAACGGAAATAAAAAATGAAAGGAAATTTGTGGGAAAAAAATAGAATAGCAAGAAAAAGAATAAAATTGAAAAGACAAAAGATTTGGAATAAAAAACAGAGAAATAAAAAAATTTTAAGACAATGAAAAAATTAAAACAAGCAAAAATGAAAGTACGCGAAAAAAAAACAAGAACAAGGAAAATTGTGAAGGGAAAAAGTTATTAAAAAGTTACAAAGTAGAAAAAAAAATTGAACTTTATAAAAATTTTCTAAAATATAAATAAAAAATAATTAAGAGAAAAAATTAAATGAAATACGAAAGTAAGAAAATGAAAAATCAGCGAATCAAAAAAATATAAAAAGACAAAATGAATAAGAATTTCAAATATAAAATGGAAAAAACTATTAGTTTAGAATGTACAAAGAAAAACAAAAAAAAAATATAACAAATAGAGGACAAAGATATAAAACATGAAAAATGAAAAATAAAATAAAAGTTAATAAAAAATATAAATAAAAATAAAAGAAGTATGAGGTTTTAAAATTATAAAGAAGAAATAAAAAAAAAGTGTGAACAAAAAGATTTAACAAAAAGCAAGAAAAAAAATAAAAAAGGAAAATACAAAATACATAAAATAAAATTTGAGAAAAAAAAAAGGGAAAAAGAAGAAAAAAATAAAAAGTGAAGAGGCAAAAACATGAAAGAAAAGAAAAAGAAAAAAATTTATAGAAAATTTTAAAACAAAGGAAAACGTGAAAGCACATAAAAAAAGAATAAAAATTTGAAAGGAGAAAAAGTTAATGAAAAATTATAAAAATGCAATAGAAAATAACCGAGAATGATAAAAGAAAAAAAGATAGAAAAATAAAAAATTCCAAAACTTTATAAAAATTTACGAAACTATAAACAAAGAAAGAAAATAAAAAAAGAAAAAAAAATGAAAGCAAACGAAAAAGGATAAATAAAGCACAAAAAAAGAGAAAAAACAAAAATACAACAAAAAATATAAAAAGTAAGAAAATAAAAAAAGACAAAAATTGAATAAAAATTTCAAAAATGAAATGGAATGAGAAAAAGGAAAAAAAATAGTTTAAAAAATACAAAAAATTGAAAAACATATAAGACCTAACAATATAAAAAGTCATACAAAAAATTAAAAAAGAGAAAAGTTAATGCAAAATAAAAAAAGTAAGAGAATTTAAAAACAGAAATAAGAAATGAAAGGAAATTTGTGGGAAAAAAAATAGAATAGCACGAAAAGAATAAAAATGAAAAGACAAAATATTTGGAATAAAAAACAAAAAAATAAAAATTTTAAAACAGGGAAAAAATTAAAGCAAGAAAAATGAAAGTATACGAAAAAAAACAAGAAGAAGGAAAATTGTGAAGGGAAAAAGTTATTAAAAAATTACAAAGCAGAAAAAAAATAAAAAAGATGCAAAAAATAAGAAAAAAGAATTGAACTTTATAAAAATTTTCTAAAATATAAAAAAAAATAAATGAAAAAATAAATTAAGGGAAAAAATTAAAATAAACAAAAAGAAAAAAGTAACAAAGTAAGAAAATTTTAAAACAAAGGAAAAATTGAACAAAAAAAAATGAAAGCACATAAAAAAAAGAAGAAAAATTTGAAAGGAGAAAAAATTAATGAAAAATTATAAAAATGCAATAGAAAATAACCGAGAATGATAAAAGAAAACAAGATAGAAAAATAAAAAATTCCAAAACTTTATAAAAACTTATGAAACTATAAACAAAGAAAGAAAATAAAAAAATAAAAAGAAAAAAATGAAAGCAACAGAAAAAAGATAAATAAAGCACAAAAAAACAAAAATTATAAAAAGTAAGAAAAGAAAAAAGGACAAAATTTGAATATAAATTTTCAAAAATGAAATGGAATGACAAAAAGAAAATAAATAGTTTAAAAAATACAAAAAATTGAAAAACATATAAGACCTAACAATATAAAAAGTCAGACAAAAAATGAAAAAAGAGAAAAGTTAATGCAAAATAAAAAAATTACGAGAATTTAAAAACAAAAATAAGAAATGAAAGGAAATTTGTGGGAAAAAAAATAGAATAGCAAGAAAAGACAAAAAGCTTTGGAATAAAAAACAAAAAAATAAAAAATTTTAAAAGAACGAAAAAATTAAAACAAGAAAAAATGAAAGTAGATGAAAAAAAAAAACAAGAAGAAGGAAAATTGTGAAGGGAAAAAGTTATTAAAAAATTACAAAGTAGAAAAAAATAAAAAAGATTCAAAAAATAAGAAAAAAAAATTGAACTTTATAAAACTTTTCTAAAATATAAATAAAAAATAAATGAAAAAATAAATTAAGGGAAAAAAATTAAATAAAATACGAAAAAAGGAAAAAATAGAAATTAGCGAATCAGAAAAATATAAAAGGACAAAATGAAAGGACATAGAAAAAAGAAGAAAAATTTGAAAGGAGAAAAAGTTAATGAAAAATTGTAAAAATGCAATAGAAAATAACCAAGAATAATAAAAGAAAAAAAGATAGAAAATTAAAAAATTCCAAAACTTTATAAAAATTTATAAAACTATAAACAAAGAAAGAAAATAAAAAATAAATATAGAAAAAGAAAAAATACAATAAAAATATAAAAGGGACAAAAATTGAATAAAAATTTCAAAAATGAAATGGAATGACAAAATGAAAAAAAATAGTTTAAAAAATACAAAAAATTGAAAAACATATAAGACCTAACAATATAAAAAGTCAGACAAAAAATTAAAAAAGAGAAAAGTTAGTGCAAAATAAAAAAAGTATGAGAATTTAAAAACGCAAATAAGAAATGAAAGGAAATTTGTGGGGGGAAAAAAAAAGAAAAGCAAGAAAAGAATAAAAATGAAAAGAAAAAAGATTTGGAATAAAAAACAGAAAAATAAAAAATTTTAAAACAATTAAAAATAGAAGAAAGTGCACAAGAAAAGAAGTTTCAGGTTTTAAAATTATGAAAAAGAAATAAAAAAAAGTGTGAACAAAAAGATTTAAGAAAAAGCAAGAAAAAAAATAAAAAATGAAAATACAAAATACATAAAATAAAATTTGAGAAAAAAAAAAGAAATGAAGAGGCAAAAATATGAAAGAAAAGAAAAGGAAAAAAAATTATAGAAAATTTTAAAACAAAGGAAAAAGTTAACAAAGAAAATGAAAGCACATAAAAAAAAAGAAGAAAAATTTGAAAGGAGAAAAAGTTAATGAAAAATTATAAAAATGCAATAGAAAATAACCGAGAATGATAAAAGAAAAGAAGATAGAAAAATAAAAAATTCCAAAACTTTATAAAAATTTATGAAACTATAAACAAAGAAAGAAAATAAAAAATAAAAAGAAAAAAGATAAATAAAGCACAAAAAAAAAAGAAAAAACAAAAATACAACAAAAAATATAAAAAGTAAGAATTTAAAAAAGGAGAAAAATTGAATAAAAACTTCAAAAATGAAATAGAATGACAAAAAGAAAAAAAATAGTTTAAAAATACAAAAAATTGAAAACATATAAGACCTAACAATAACAAAAGTCAGACAAAAAATAAAAAAAGTATGAGAATTTAAAAACGGAAATAAAAAATGAAAGGAAATTTGTGGGAAAAAAATAGAATAGCAAGAAAAAGAATAAAATTGAAAAGACAAAAGATTTGGAATAAAAAACAGAGAAATAAAAAAATTTTAAGACAATGAAAAAATTAAAACAAGCAAAAATGAAAGTACGCGAAAAAAAAACAAGAACAAGGAAAATTGTGAAGGGAAAAAGTTATTAAAAAGTTACAAAGTAGAAAAAAAAATTGAACTTTATAAAAATTTTCTAAAATATAAATAAAAAATAATTAAGAGAAAAAATTAAATGAAATACGAAAGTAAGAAAATGAAAAATCAGCGAATCAAAAAAATATAAAAAGACAAAATGAATAAGAATTTCAAATATAAAATGGAAAAAACTATTAGTTTAGAATGTACAAAGAAAAACAAAAAAAAAATATAACAAATAGAGGACAAAGATATAAAACATGAAAAATGAAAAATAAAATAAAAGTTAATAAAAAATATAAATAAAAATAAAAGAAGTATGAGGTTTTAAAATTATAAAGAAGAAATAAAAAAAAAGTGTGAACAAAAAGATTTAACAAAAAGCAAGAAAAAAAATAAAAAAGGAAAATACAAAATACATAAAATAAAATTTGAGAAAAAAAAAAGGGAAAAAGAAGAAAAAAATAAAAAGTGAAGAGGCAAAAACATGAAAGAAAAGAAAAAGAAAAAAATTTATAGAAAATTTTAAAACAAAGGAAAACGTGAAAGCACATAAAAAAAGAATAAAAATTTGAAAGGAGAAAAAGTTAATGAAAAATTATAAAAATGCAATAGAAAATAACCGAGAATGATAAAAGAAAAAAAGATAGAAAAATAAAAAATTCCAAAACTTTATAAAAATTTACGAAACTATAAACAAAGAAAGAAAATAAAAAAAGAAAAAAAAATGAAAGCAAACGAAAAAGGATAAATAAAGCACAAAAAAAGAGAAAAAACAAAAATACAACAAAAAATATAAAAAGTAAGAAAATAAAAAAAGACAAAAATTGAATAAAAATTTCAAAAATGAAATGGAATGAGAAAAAGGAAAAAAAATAGTTTAAAAAATACAAAAAATTGAAAAACATATAAGACCTAACAATATAAAAAGTCATACAAAAAATTAAAAAAGAGAAAAGTTAATGCAAAATAAAAAAAGTATGAGAATTTAAAAACAGAAATAAGAAATGAAAGGAAATTTGTGGGAAAAAAAATAGAATAGCACGAAAAGAATAAAAATGAAAAGATAAAATATTTGGAATAAAAAACAAAAAAATAAAAATTTTAAAACAGGGAAAAAATTAAAGCAAGAAAAATGAAAGTATACGAAAAAAAACAAGAAGAAGGAAAATTGTGAAGGGAAAAAGTTATTAAAAAATTACAAAGCAGAAAAAAAATAAAAAAGATGCAAAAAATAAGAAAAAAGAATTGAACTTTATAAAAATTTTCTAAAATATAAAAAAAAATAAATGAAAAAATAAATTAAGGGAAAAAATTAAAATAAACAAAAAGAAAAAAGTAACAAAGTAAGAAAATTTTAAAACAAAGGAAAAATTGAACAAAAAAAAATGAAAGCACATAAAAAAAAGAAGAAAAATTTGAAAGGAGAAAAAATTAATGAAAAATTATAAAAATGCAATAGAAAATAACCGAGAATGATAAAAGAAAACAAGATAGAAAAATAAAAAATTCCAAAACTTTATAAAAACTTATGAAACTATAAACAAAGAAAGAAAATAAAAAAATAAAAAGAAAAAAATGAAAGCAACAGAAAAAAGATAAATAAAGCACAAAAAAACAAAAATTATAAAAAGTAAGAAAAGAAAAAAGGACAAAATTTGAATATAAATTTTCAAAAATGAAATGGAATGACAAAAAGAAAATAAATAGTTTAAAAAATACAAAAAATTGAAAAACATATAAGACCTAACAATATAAAAAGTCAGACAAAAAATGAAAAAAGAGAAAAGTTAATGCAAAATAAAAAAATTACGAGAATTTAAAAACAAAAATAAGAAATGAAAGGAAATTTGTGGGAAAAAAAATAGAATAGCAAGAAAAGACAAAAAGCTTTGGAATAAAAAACAAAAAAATAAAAAATTTTAAAAGAACGAAAAAATTAAAACAAGAAAAAATGAAAGTAGATGAAAAAAAAAAACAAGAAGAAGGAAAATTGTGAAGGGAAAAAGTTATTAAAAAATTACAAAGTAGAAAAAAATAAAAAAGATTCAAAAAATAAGAAAAAAAAATTGAACTTTATAAAACTTTTCTAAAATATAAATAAAAAATAAATGAAAAAATAAATTAAGGGAAAAAAATTAAATAAAATACGAAAAAAGGAAAAAATAGAAATTAGCGAATCAGAAAAATATAAAAGGACAAAATGAAAGGACATAGAAAAAAGAAGAAAAATTTGAAAGGAGAAAAAGTTAATGAAAAATTGTAAAAATGCAATAGAAAATAACCAAGAATAATAAAAGAAAAAAAGATAGAAAATTAAAAAATTCCAAAACTTTATAAAAATTTATAAAACTATAAACAAAGAAAGAAAATAAAAAATAAATATAGAAAAAGAAAAAATACAATAAAAATATAAAAGGGACAAAAATTGAATAAAAATTTCAAAAATGAAATGGAATGACAAAATGAAAAAAAATAGTTTAAAAAATACAAAAAATTGAAAAACATATAAGACCTAACAATATAAAAAGTCAGACAAAAAATTAAAAAAGAGAAAAGTTAGTGCAAAATAAAAAAAGTATGAGAATTTAAAAACGCAAATAAGAAATGAAAGGAAATTTGTGGGGGGAAAAAAAAAGAAAAGCAAGAAAAGAATAAAAATGAAAAGAAAAAAGATTTGGAATAAAAAACAGAAAAATAAAAAATTTTAAAACAATTAAAAATAGAAGAAAGTGCACAAGAAAAGAAGTTTCAGGTTTTAAAATTATGAAAAAGAAATAAAAAAAAGTGTGAACAAAAAGATTTAAGAAAAAGCAAGAAAAAAAATAAAAAATGAAAATACAAAATACATAAAATAAAATTTGAGAAAAAAAAAAGAAATGAAGAGGCAAAAATATGAAAGAAAAGAAAAGGAAAAAAAATTATAGAAAATTTTAAAACAAAGGAAAAAGTTAACAAAGAAAATGAAAGCACATAAAAAAAAAGAAGAAAAATTTGAAAGGAGAAAAAGTTAATGAAAAATTATAAAAATGCAATAGAAAATAACCGAGAATGATAAAAGAAAAGAAGATAGAAAAATAAAAAATTCCAAAACTTTATAAAAATTTATGAAACTATAAACAAAGAAAGAAAATAAAAAATAAAAAGAAAAAAGATAAATAAAGCACAAAAAAAAAAGAAAAAACAAAAATACAACAAAAAATATAAAAAGTAAGAATTTAAAAAAGGAGAAAAATTGAATAAAAACTTCAAAAATGAAATAGAATGACAAAAAGAAAAAAAATAGTTTAAAAATACAAAAAATTGAAAACATATAAGACCTAACAATAACAAAAGTCAGACAAAAAATAAAAAAAGTATGAGAATTTAAAAACGGAAATAAAAAATGAAAGGAAATTTGTGGGAAAAAAATAGAATAGCAAGAAAAAGAATAAAATTGAAAAGACAAAAGATTTGGAATAAAAAACAGAGAAATAAAAAAATTTTAAGACAATGAAAAAATTAAAACAAGCAAAAATGAAAGTACGCGAAAAAAAAACAAGAACAAGGAAAATTGTGAAGGGAAAAAGTTATTAAAAAGTTACAAAGTAGAAAAAAAAATTGAACTTTATAAAAATTTTCTAAAATATAAATAAAAAATAATTAAGAGAAAAAATTAAATGAAATACGAAAGTAAGAAAATGAAAAATCAGCGAATCAAAAAAATATAAAAAGACAAAATGAATAAGAATTTCAAATATAAAATGGAAAAAACTATTAGTTTAGAATGTACAAAGAAAAACAAAAAAAAAATATAACAAATAGAGGACAAAGATATAAAACATGAAAAATGAAAAATAAAATAAAAGTTAATAAAAAATATAAATAAAAATAAAAGAAGTATGAGGTTTTAAAATTATAAAGAAGAAATAAAAAAAAAGTGTGAACAAAAAGATTTAACAAAAAGCAAGAAAAAAAATAAAAAAGGAAAATACAAAATACATAAAATAAAATTTGAGAAAAAAAAAAGGGAAAAAGAAGAAAAAAATAAAAAGTGAAGAGGCAAAAACATGAAAGAAAAGAAAAAGAAAAAAATTTATAGAAAATTTTAAAACAAAGGAAAACGTGAAAGCACATAAAAAAAGAATAAAAATTTGAAAGGAGAAAAAGTTAATGAAAAATTATAAAAATGCAATAGAAAATAACCGAGAATGATAAAAGAAAAAAAGATAGAAAAATAAAAAATTCCAAAACTTTATAAAAATTTACGAAACTATAAACAAAGAAAGAAAATAAAAAAAGAAAAAAAAATGAAAGCAAACGAAAAAGGATAAATAAAGCACAAAAAAAGAGAAAAAACAAAAATACAACAAAAAATATAAAAAGTAAGAAAATAAAAAAAGACAAAAATTGAATAAAAATTTCAAAAATGAAATGGAATGAGAAAAAGGAAAAAAAATAGTTTAAAAAATACAAAAAATTGAAAAACATATAAGACCTAACAATATAAAAAGTCATACAAAAAATTAAAAAAGAGAAAAGTTAATGCAAAATAAAAAAAGTAAGAGAATTTAAAAACAGAAATAAGAAATGAAAGGAAATTTGTGGGAAAAAAAATAGAATAGCACGAAAAGAATAAAAATGAAAAGACAAAATATTTGGAATAAAAAACAAAAAAATAAAAATTTTAAAACAGGGAAAAAATTAAAGCAAGAAAAATGAAAGTATACGAAAAAAAACAAGAAGAAGGAAAATTGTGAAGGGAAAAAGTTATTAAAAAATTACAAAGCAGAAAAAAAATAAAAAAGATGCAAAAAATAAGAAAAAAGAATTGAACTTTATAAAAATTTTCTAAAATATAAAAAAAAATAAATGAAAAAATAAATTAAGGGAAAAAATTAAAATAAACAAAAAGAAAAAAGTAACAAAGTAAGAAAATTTTAAAACAAAGGAAAAATTGAACAAAAAAAAATGAAAGCACATAAAAAAAAGAAGAAAAATTTGAAAGGAGAAAAAATTAATGAAAAATTATAAAAATGCAATAGAAAATAACCGAGAATGATAAAAGAAAACAAGATAGAAAAATAAAAAATTCCAAAACTTTATAAAAACTTATGAAACTATAAACAAAGAAAGAAAATAAAAAAATAAAAAGAAAAAAATGAAAGCAACAGAAAAAAGATAAATAAAGCACAAAAAAACAAAAATTATAAAAAGTAAGAAAAGAAAAAAGGACAAAATTTGAATATAAATTTTCAAAAATGAAATGGAATGACAAAAAGAAAATAAATAGTTTAAAAAATACAAAAAATTGAAAAACATATAAGACCTAACAATATAAAAAGTCAGACAAAAAATGAAAAAAGAGAAAAGTTAATGCAAAATAAAAAAATTACGAGAATTTAAAAACAAAAATAAGAAATGAAAGGAAATTTGTGGGAAAAAAAATAGAATAGCAAGAAAAGACAAAAAGCTTTGGAATAAAAAACAAAAAAATAAAAAATTTTAAAAGAACGAAAAAATTAAAACAAGAAAAAATGAAAGTAGATGAAAAAAAAAAACAAGAAGAAGGAAAATTGTGAAGGGAAAAAGTTATTAAAAAATTACAAAGTAGAAAAAAATAAAAAAGATTCAAAAAATAAGAAAAAAAAATTGAACTTTATAAAACTTTTCTAAAATATAAATAAAAAATAAATGAAAAAATAAATTAAGGGAAAAAAATTAAATAAAATACGAAAAAAGGAAAAAATAGAAATTAGCGAATCAGAAAAATATAAAAGGACAAAATGAAAGGACATAGAAAAAAGAAGAAAAATTTGAAAGGAGAAAAAGTTAATGAAAAATTGTAAAAATGCAATAGAAAATAACCAAGAATAATAAAAGAAAAAAAGATAGAAAAATAAAAAATTCCAAAACTTTATAAAAATTTATAAAACTATAAACAAAGAAAGAAAATAAAAAATAAATATAGAAAAAGAAAAAATACAATAAAAATATAAAAGGGACAAAAATTGAATAAAAATTTCAAAAATGAAATGGAATGACAAAATGAAAAAAAATAGTTTAAAAAATACAAAAAATTGAAAAACATATAAGACCTAACAATATAAAAAGTCAGACAAAAAATTAAAAAAGAGAAAAGTTAGTGCAAAATAAAAAAAGTATGAGAATTTAAAAACGCAAATAAGAAATGAAAGGAAATTTGTGGGGGGAAAAAAAAAGAAAAGCAAGAAAAGAATAAAAATGAAAAGAAAAAAGATTTGGAATAAAAAACAGAAAAATAAAAAATTTTAAAACAATTAAAAATAGAAGAAAGTGCACAAGAAAAGAAGTTTCAGGTTTTAAAATTATGAAAAAGAAATAAAAAAAAGTGTGAACAAAAAGATTTAAGAAAAAGCAAGAAAAAAAATAAAAAATGAAAATACAAAATACATAAAATAAAATTTGAGAAAAAAAAAAGAAATGAAGAGGCAAAAATATGAAAGAAAAGAAAAGGAAAAAAAATTATAGAAAATTTTAAAACAAAGGAAAAAGTTAACAAAGAAAATGAAAGCACATAAAAAAAAAGAAGAAAAATTTGAAAGGAGAAAAAGTTAATGAAAAATTATAAAAATGCAATAGAAAATAACCGAGAATGATAAAAGAAAAGAAGATAGAAAAATAAAAAATTCCAAAACTTTATAAAAATTTATGAAACTATAAACAAAGAAAGAAAATAAAAAATAAAAAGAAAAAAGATAAATAAAGCACAAAAAAAAAAGAAAAAACAAAAATACAACAAAAAATATAAAAAGTAAGAATTTAAAAAAGGAGAAAAATTGAATAAAAACTTCAAAAATGAAATAGAATGACAAAAAGAAAAAAAATAGTTTAAAAATACAAAAAATTGAAAACATATAAGACCTAACAATAACAAAAGTCAGACAAAAAATAAAAAAAGTATGAGAATTTAAAAACGGAAATAAAAAATGAAAGGAAATTTGTGGGAAAAAAATAGAATAGCAAGAAAAAGAATAAAATTGAAAAGACAAAAGATTTGGAATAAAAAACAGAGAAATAAAAAAATTTTAAGACAATGAAAAAATTAAAACAAGCAAAAATGAAAGTACGCGAAAAAAAAACAAGAACAAGGAAAATTGTGAAGGGAAAAAGTTATTAAAAAGTTACAAAGTAGAAAAAAAAATTGAACTTTATAAAAATTTTCTAAAATATAAATAAAAAATAATTAAGAGAAAAAATTAAATGAAATACGAAAGTAAGAAAATGAAAAATCAGCGAATCAAAAAAATATAAAAAGACAAAATGAATAAGAATTTCAAATATAAAATGGAAAAAACTATTAGTTTAGAATGTACAAAGAAAAACAAAAAAAAAATATAACAAATAGAGGACAAAGATATAAAACATGAAAAATGAAAAATAAAATAAAAGTTAATAAAAAATATAAATAAAAATAAAAGAAGTTTGAGGTTTTAAAATTATAAAGAAGAAATAAAAAAAAAGTGTGAACAAAAAGATTTAACAAAAAGCAAGAAAAAAAATAAAAAAGGAAAATACAAAATACATAAAATAAAATTTGAGAAAAAAAAAAGGGAAAAAGAAGAAAAAAATAAAAAGTGAAGAGGCAAAAACATGAAAGAAAAGAAAAAGAAAAAAATTTATAGAAAATTTTAAAACAAAGGAAAACGTGAAAGCACATAAAAAAAGAATAAAAATTTGAAAGGAGAAAAAGTTAATGAAAAATTATAAAAATGCAATAGAAAATAACCGAGAATGATAAAAGAAAAAAAGATAGAAAAATAAAAAATTCCAAAACTTTATAAAAATTTACGAAACTATAAACAAAGAAAGAAAATAAAAAAAGAAAAAAAAATGAAAGCAAACGAAAAAGGATAAATAAAGCACAAAAAAAGAGAAAAAACAAAAATACAACAAAAAATATAAAAAGTAAGAAAATAAAAAAAGACAAAAATTGAATAAAAATTTCAAAAATGAAATGGAATGAGAAAAAGGAAAAAAAATAGTTTAAAAAATACAAAAAATTGAAAAACATATAAGACCTAACAATATAAAAAGTCATACAAAAAATTAAAAAAGAGAAAAGTTAATGCAAAATAAAAAAAGTAAGAGAATTTAAAAACAGAAATAAGAAATGAAAGGAAATTTGTGGGAAAAAAAATAGAATAGCACGAAAAGAATAAAAATGAAAAGACAAAATATTTGGAATAAAAAACAAAAAAATAAAAATTTTAAAACAGGGAAAAAATTAAAGCAAGAAAAATGAAAGTATACGAAAAAAAACAAGAAGAAGGAAAATTGTGAAGGGAAAAAGTTATTAAAAAATTACAAAGCAGAAAAAAAATAAAAAAGATGCAAAAAATAAGAAAAAAGAATTGAACTTTATAAAAATTTTCTAAAATATAAAAAAAAATAAATGAAAAAATAAATTAAGGGAAAAAATTAAAATAAACAAAAAGAAAAAAGTAACAAAGTAAGAAAATTTTAAAACAAAGGAAAAATTGAACAAAAAAAAATGAAAGCACATAAAAAAAAGAAGAAAAATTTGAAAGGAGAAAAAATTAATGAAAAATTATAAAAATGCAATAGAAAATAACCGAGAATGATAAAAGAAAACAAGATAGAAAAATAAAAAATTCCAAAACTTTATAAAAACTTATGAAACTATAAACAAAGAAAGAAAATAAAAAAATAAAAAGAAAAAAATGAAAGCAACAGAAAAAAGATAAATAAAGCACAAAAAAACAAAAATTATAAAAAGTAAGAAAAGAAAAAAGGACAAAATTTGAATATAAATTTTCAAAAATGAAATGGAATGTCAAAAAGAAAATAAATAGTTTAAAAAATACAAAAAATTGAAAAACATATAAGACCTAACAATATAAAAAGTCAGACAAAAAATGAAAAAAGAGAAAAGTTAATGCAAAATAAAAAAATTACGAGAATTTAAAAACAAAAATAAGAAATGAAAGGAAATTTGTGGGAAAAAAAATAGAATAGCAAGAAAAGACAAAAAGCTTTGGAATAAAAAACAAAAAAATAAAAAATTTTAAAAGAACGAAAAAATTAAAACAAGAAAAAATGAAAGTAGATGAAAAAAAAAAACAAGAAGAAGGAAAATTGTGAAGGGAAAAAGTTATTAAAAAATTACAAAGTAGAAAAAAATAAAAAAGATTCAAAAAATAAGAAAAAAAAATTGAACTTTATAAAACTTTTCTAAAATATAAATAAAAAATAAATGAAAAAATAAATTAAGGGAAAAAAATTAAATAAAATACGAAAAAAGGAAAAAATAGAAATTAGCGAATCAGAAAAATATAAAAGGACAAAATGAAAGGACATAGAAAAAAGAAGAAAAATTTGAAAGGAGAAAAAGTTAATGAAAAATTGTAAAAATGCAATAGAAAATAACCAAGAATAATAAAAGAAAAAAAGATAGAAAATTAAAAAATTCCAAAACTTTATAAAAATTTATAAAACTATAAACAAAGAAAGAAAATAAAAAATAAATATAGAAAAAGAAAAAATACAATAAAAATATAAAAGGGACAAAAATTGAATAAAAATTTCAAAAATGAAATGGAATGACAAAATGAAAAAAAATAGTTTAAAAAATACAAAAAATTGAAAAACATATAAGACCTAACAATATAAAAAGTCAGACAAAAAATTAAAAAAGAGAAAAGTTAGTGCAAAATAAAAAAAGTATGAGAATTTAAAAACGCAAATAAGAAATGAAAGGAAATTTGTGGGGGGAAAAAAAAAGAAAAGCAAGAAAAGAATAAAAATGAAAAGAAAAAAGATTTGGAATAAAAAACAGAAAAATAAAAAATTTTAAAACAATTAAAAATAGAAGAAAGTGCACAAGAAAAGAAGTTTCAGGTTTTAAAATTATGAAAAAGAAATAAAAAAAAGTGTGAACAAAAAGATTTAAGAAAAAGCAAGAAAAAAAATAAAAAATGAAAATACAAAATACATAAAATAAAATTTGAGAAAAAAAAAAGAAATGAAGAGGCAAAAATATGAAAGAAAAGAAAAGGAAAAAAAATTATAGAAAATTTTAAAACAAAGGAAAAAGTTAACAAAGAAAATGAAAGCACATAAAAAAAAAGAAGAAAAATTTGAAAGGAGAAAAAGTTAATGAAAAATTATAAAAATGCAATAGAAAATAACCGAGAATGATAAAAGAAAAGAAGATAGAAAAATAAAAAATTCCAAAACTTTATAAAAATTTATGAAACTATAAACAAAGAAAGAAAATAAAAAATAAAAAGAAAAAAGATAAATAAAGCACAAAAAAAAAAGAAAAAACAAAAATACAACAAAAAATATAAAAAGTAAGAATTTAAAAAAGGAGAAAAATTGAATAAAAACTTCAAAAATGAAATAGAATGACAAAAAGAAAAAAAATAGTTTAAAAATACAAAAAATTGAAAACATATAAGACCTAACAATAACAAAAGTCAGACAAAAAATAAAAAAAGTATGAGAATTTAAAAACGGAAATAAAAAATGAAAGGAAATTTGTGGGAAAAAAATAGAATAGCAAGAAAAAGAATAAAATTGAAAAGACAAAAGATTTGGAATAAAAAACAGAGAAATAAAAAAATTTTAAGACAATGAAAAAATTAAAACAAGCAAAAATGAAAGTACGCGAAAAAAAAACAAGAACAAGGAAAATTGTGAAGGGAAAAAGTTATTAAAAAGTTACAAAGTAGAAAAAAAAATTGAACTTTATAAAAATTTTCTAAAATATAAATAAAAAATAATTAAGAGAAAAAATTAAATGAAATACGAAAGTAAGAAAATGAAAAATCAGCGAATCAAAAAAATATAAAAAGACAAAATGAATAAGAATTTCAAATATAAAATGGAAAAAACTATTAGTTTAGAATGTACAAAGAAAAACAAAAAAAAAATATAACAAATAGAGGACAAAGATATAAAACATGAAAAATGAAAAATAAAATAAAAGTTAATAAAAAATATAAATAAAAATAAAAGAAGTTTGAGGTTTTAAAATTATAAAGAAGAAATAAAAAAAAAGTGTGAACAAAAAGATTTAACAAAAAGCAAGAAAAAAAATAAAAAAGGAAAATACAAAATACATAAAATAAAATTTGAGAAAAAAAAAGGGAAAAAGAAGAAAAAAATAAAAAGTGAAGAGGCAAAAACATGAAAGAAAAGAAAAAGAAAAAAATTTATAGAAAATTTTAAAACAAAGGAAAACGTGAAAGCACATAAAAAAAGAATAAAAATTTGAAAGGAGAAAAAGTTAATGAAAAATTATAAAAATGCAATAGAAAATAACCGAGAATGATAAAAGAAAAAAAGATAGAAAAATAAAAAATTCCAAAACTTTATAAAAATTTACGAAACTATAAACAAAGAAAGAAAATAAAAAAAGAAAAAAAAATGAAAGCAAACGAAAAAGGATAAATAAAGCACAAAAAAAGAGAAAAAACAAAAATACAACAAAAAATATAAAAAGTAAGAAAATAAAAAAAGACAAAAATTGAATAAAAATTTCAAAAATGAAATGGAATGAGAAAAAGGAAAAAAAATAGTTTAAAAAATACAAAAAATTGAAAAACATATAAGACCTAACAATATAAAAAGTCATACAAAAAATTAAAAAAGAGAAAAGTTAATGCAAAATAAAAAAAGTAAGAGAATTTAAAAACAGAAATAAGAAATGAAAGGAAATTTGTGGGAAAAAAAATAGAATAGCACGAAAAGAATAAAAATGAAAAGACAAAATATTTGGAATAAAAAACAAAAAAATAAAAATTTTAAAACAGGGAAAAAATTAAAGCAAGAAAAATGAAAGTATACGAAAAAAAACAAGAAGAAGGAAAATTGTGAAGGGAAAAAGTTATTAAAAAATTACAAAGCAGAAAAAAAATAAAAAAGATGCAAAAAATAAGAAAAAAGAATTGAACTTTATAAAAATTTTCTAAAATATAAAAAAAAATAAATGAAAAAATAAATTAAGGGAAAAAATTAAAATAAACAAAAAGAAAAAAGTAACAAAGTAAGAAAATTTTAAAACAAAGGAAAAATTGAACAAAAAAAAATGAAAGCACATAAAAAAAAGAAGAAAAATTTGAAAGGAGAAAAAATTAATGAAAAATTATAAAAATGCAATAGAAAATAACCGAGAATGATAAAAGAAAACAAGATAGAAAAATAAAAAATTCCAAAACTTTATAAAAACTTATGAAACTATAAACAAAGAAAGAAAATAAAAAAATAAAAAGAAAAAAATGAAAGCAACAGAAAAAAGATAAATAAAGCACAAAAAAACAAAAATTATAAAAAGTAAGAAAAGAAAAAAGGACAAAATTTGAATATAAATTTTCAAAAATGAAATGGAATGTCAAAAAGAAAATAAATAGTTTAAAAAATACAAAAAATTGAAAAACATATAAGACCTAACAATATAAAAAGTCAGACAAAAAATGAAAAAAGAGAAAAGTTAATGCAAAATAAAAAAATTACGAGAATTTAAAAACAAAAATAAGAAATGAAAGGAAATTTGTGGGAAAAAAAATAGAATAGCAAGAAAAGACAAAAAGCTTTGGAATAAAAAACAAAAAAATAAAAAATTTTAAAAGAACGAAAAAATTAAAACAAGAAAAAATGAAAGTAGATGAAAAAAAAAAACAAGAAGAAGGAAAATTGTGAAGGGAAAAAGTTATTAAAAAATTACAAAGTAGAAAAAAATAAAAAAGATTCAAAAAATAAGAAAAAAAAATTGAACTTTATAAAACTTTTCTAAAATATAAATAAAAAATAAATGAAAAAATAAATTAAGGGAAAAAAATTAAATAAAATACGAAAAAAGGAAAAAATAGAAATTAGCGAATCAGAAAAATATAAAAGGACAAAATGAAAGGACATAGAAAAAAGAAGAAAAATTTGAAAGGAGAAAAAGTTAATGAAAAATTGTAAAAATGCAATAGAAAATAACCAAGAATAATAAAAGAAAAAAAGATAGAAAATTAAAAAATTCCAAAACTTTATAAAAATTTATAAAACTATAAACAAAGAAAGAAAATAAAAAATAAATATAGAAAAAGAAAAAATACAATAAAAATATAAAAGGGACAAAAATTGAATAAAAATTTCAAAAATGAAATGGAATGACAAAATGAAAAAAAATAGTTTAAAAAATACAAAAAATTGAAAAACATATAAGACCTAACAATATAAAAAGTCAGACAAAAAATTAAAAAAGAGAAAAGTTAGTGCAAAATAAAAAAAGTATGAGAATTTAAAAACGCAAATAAGAAATGAAAGGAAATTTGTGGGGGGAAAAAAAAAGAAAAGCAAGAAAAGAATAAAAATGAAAAGAAAAAAGATTTGGAATAAAAAACAGAAAAATAAAAAATTTTAAAACAATTAAAAATAGAAGAAAGTGCACAAGAAAAGAAGTTTCAGGTTTTAAAATTATGAAAAAGAAATAAAAAAAAGTGTGAACAAAAAGATTTAAGAAAAAGCAAGAAAAAAAATAAAAAATGAAAATACAAAATACATAAAATAAAATTTGAGAAAAAAAAAAGAAATGAAGAGGCAAAAATATGAAAGAAAAGAAAAGGAAAAAAAATTATAGAAAATTTTAAAACAAAGGAAAAAGTTAACAAAGAAAATGAAAGCACATAAAAAAAAAGAAGAAAAATTTGAAAGGAGAAAAAGTTAATGAAAAATTATAAAAATGCAATAGAAAATAACCGAGAATGATAAAAGAAAAGAAGATAGAAAAATAAAAAATTCCAAAACTTTATAAAAATTTATGAAACTATAAACAAAGAAAGAAAATAAAAAATAAAAAGAAAAAAGATAAATAAAGCACAAAAAAAAAAGAAAAAACAAAAATACAACAAAAAATATAAAAAGTAAGAATTTAAAAAAGGAGAAAAATTGAATAAAAACTTCAAAAATGAAATAGAATGACAAAAAGAAAAAAAATAGTTTAAAAATACAAAAAATTGAAAACATATAAGACCTAACAATAACAAAAGTCAGACAAAAAATAAAAAAAGTATGAGAATTTAAAAACGGAAATAAAAAATGAAAGGAAATTTGTGGGAAAAAAATAGAATAGCAAGAAAAAGAATAAAATTGAAAAGACAAAAGATTTGGAATAAAAAACAGAGAAATAAAAAAATTTTAAGACAATGAAAAAATTAAAACAAGCAAAAATGAAAGTACGCGAAAAAAAAACAAGAACAAGGAAAATTGTGAAGGGAAAAAGTTATTAAAAAGTTACAAAGTAGAAAAAAAAATTGAACTTTATAAAAATTTTCTAAAATATAAATAAAAAATAATTAAGAGAAAAAATTAAATGAAATACGAAAGTAAGAAAATGAAAAATCAGCGAATCAAAAAAATATAAAAAGACAAAATGAATAAGAATTTCAAATATAAAATGGAAAAAACTATTAGTTTAGAATGTACAAAGAAAAACAAAAAAAAAATATAACAAATAGAGGACAAAGATATAAAACATGAAAAATGAAAAATAAAATAAAAGTTAATAAAAAATATAAATAAAAATAAAAGAAGTTTGAGGTTTTAAAATTATAAAGAAGAAATAAAAAAAAAGTGTGAACAAAAAGATTTAACAAAAAGCAAGAAAAAAAATAAAAAAGGAAAATACAAAATACATAAAATAAAATTTGAGAAAAAAAAAGGGAAAAAGAAGAAAAAAATAAAAAGTGAAGAGGCAAAAACATGAAAGAAAAGAAAAAGAAAAAAATTTATAGAAAATTTTAAAACAAAGGAAAACGTGAAAGCACATAAAAAAAGAATAAAAATTTGAAAGGAGAAAAAGTTAATGAAAAATTATAAAAATGCAATAGAAAATAACCGAGAATGATAAAAGAAAAAAAGATAGAAAAATAAAAAATTCCAAAACTTTATAAAAATTTACGAAACTATAAACAAAGAAAGAAAATAAAAAAAGAAAAAAAAATGAAAGCAAACGAAAAAGGATAAATAAAGCACAAAAAAAGAGAAAAAACAAAAATACAACAAAAAATATAAAAAGTAAGAAAATAAAAAAAGACAAAAATTGAATAAAAATTTCAAAAATGAAATGGAATGAGAAAAAGGAAAAAAAATAGTTTAAAAAATACAAAAAATTGAAAAACATATAAGACCTAACAATATAAAAAGTCATACAAAAAATTAAAAAAGAGAAAAGTTAATGCAAAATAAAAAAAGTAAGAGAATTTAAAAACAGAAATAAGAAATGAAAGGAAATTTGTGGGAAAAAAAATAGAATAGCACGAAAAGAATAAAAATGAAAAGACAAAATATTTGGAATAAAAAACAAAAAAATAAAAATTTTAAAACAGGGAAAAAATTAAAGCAAGAAAAATGAAAGTATACGAAAAAAAACAAGAAGAAGGAAAATTGTGAAGGGAAAAAGTTATTAAAAAATTACAAAGCAGAAAAAAAATAAAAAAGATGCAAAAAATAAGAAAAAAGAATTGAACTTTATAAAAATTTTCTAAAATATAAAAAAAAATAAATGAAAAAATAAATTAAGGGAAAAAATTAAAATAAACAAAAAGAAAAAAGTAACAAAGTAAGAAAATTTTAAAACAAAGGAAAAATTGAACAAAAAAAAATGAAAGCACATAAAAAAAAGAAGAAAAATTTGAAAGGAGAAAAAATTAATGAAAAATTATAAAAATGCAATAGAAAATAACCGAGAATGATAAAAGAAAACAAGATAGAAAAATAAAAAATTCCAAAACTTTATAAAAACTTATGAAACTATAAACAAAGAAAGAAAATAAAAAAATAAAAAGAAAAAAATGAAAGCAACAGAAAAAAGATAAATAAAGCACAAAAAAACAAAAATTATAAAAAGTAAGAAAAGAAAAAAGGACAAAATTTGAATATAAATTTTCAAAAATGAAATGGAATGTCAAAAAGAAAATAAATAGTTTAAAAAATACAAAAAATTGAAAAACATATAAGACCTAACAATATAAAAAGTCAGACAAAAAATGAAAAAAGAGAAAAGTTAATGCAAAATAAAAAAATTACGAGAATTTAAAAACAAAAATAAGAAATGAAAGGAAATTTGTGGGAAAAAAAATAGAATAGCAAGAAAAGACAAAAAGCTTTGGAATAAAAAACAAAAAAATAAAAAATTTTAAAAGAACGAAAAAATTAAAACAAGAAAAAATGAAAGTAGATGAAAAAAAAAAACAAGAAGAAGGAAAATTGTGAAGGGAAAAAGTTATTAAAAAATTACAAAGTAGAAAAAAATAAAAAAGATTCAAAAAATAAGAAAAAAAAATTGAACTTTATAAAACTTTTCTAAAATATAAATAAAAAATAAATGAAAAAATAAATTAAGGGAAAAAAATTAAATAAAATACGAAAAAAGGAAAAAATAGAAATTAGCGAATCAGAAAAATATAAAAGGACAAAATGAAAGGACATAGAAAAAAGAAGAAAAATTTGAAAGGAGAAAAAGTTAATGAAAAATTGTAAAAATGCAATAGAAAATAACCAAGAATAATAAAAGAAAAAAAGATAGAAAAATAAAAAATTCCAAAACTTTATAAAAATTTATAAAACTATAAACAAAGAAAGAAAATAAAAAATAAATATAGAAAAAGAAAAAATACAATAAAAATATAAAAGGGACAAAAATTGAATAAAAATTTCAAAAATGAAATGGAATGACAAAATGAAAAAAAATAGTTTAAAAAATACAAAAAATTGAAAAACATATAAGACCTAACAATATAAAAAGTCAGACAAAAAATTAAAAAAGAGAAAAGTTAGTGCAAAATAAAAAAAGTATGAGAATTTAAAAACGCAAATAAGAAATGAAAGGAAATTTGTGGGGGGAAAAAAAAAGAAAAGCAAGAAAAGAATAAAAATGAAAAGAAAAAAGATTTGGAATAAAAAACAGAAAAATAAAAAATTTTAAAACAATTAAAAATAGAAGAAAGTGCACAAGAAAAGAAGTTTCAGGTTTTAAAATTATGAAAAAGAAATAAAAAAAAGTGTGAACAAAAAGATTTAAGAAAAAGCAAGAAAAAAAATAAAAAATGAAAATACAAAATACATAAAATAAAATTTGAGAAAAAAAAAAGAAATGAAGAGGCAAAAATATGAAAGAAAAGAAAAGGAAAAAAAATTATAGAAAATTTTAAAACAAAGGAAAAAGTTAACAAAGAAAATGAAAGCACATAAAAAAAAAGAAGAAAAATTTGAAAGGAGAAAAAGTTAATGAAAAATTATAAAAATGCAATAGAAAATAACCGAGAATGATAAAAGAAAAGAAGATAGAAAAATAAAAAATTCCAAAACTTTATAAAAATTTATGAAACTATAAACAAAGAAAGAAAATAAAAAATAAAAAGAAAAAAGATAAATAAAGCACAAAAAAAAAAGAAAAAACAAAAATACAACAAAAAATATAAAAAGTAAGAATTTAAAAAAGGAGAAAAATTGAATAAAAACTTCAAAAATGAAATAGAATGACAAAAAGAAAAAAAATAGTTTAAAAATACAAAAAATTGAAAACATATAAGACCTAACAATAACAAAAGTCAGACAAAAAATAAAAAAAGTATGAGAATTTAAAAACGGAAATAAAAAATGAAAGGAAATTTGTGGGAAAAAAATAGAATAGCAAGAAAAAGAATAAAATTGAAAAGACAAAAGATTTGGAATAAAAAACAGAGAAATAAAAAAATTTTAAGACAATGAAAAAATTAAAACAAGCAAAAATGAAAGTACGCGAAAAAAAAACAAGAACAAGGAAAATTGTGAAGGGAAAAAGTTATTAAAAAGTTACAAAGTAGAAAAAAAAATTGAACTTTATAAAAATTTTCTAAAATATAAATAAAAAATAATTAAGAGAAAAAATTAAATGAAATACGAAAGTAAGAAAATGAAAAATCAGCGAATCAAAAAAATATAAAAAGACAAAATGAATAAGAATTTCAAATATAAAATGGAAAAAACTATTAGTTTAGAATGTACAAAGAAAAACAAAAAAAAAATATAACAAATAGAGGACAAAGATATAAAACATGAAAAATGAAAAATAAAATAAAAGTTAATAAAAAATATAAATAAAAATAAAAGAAGTTTGAGGTTTTAAAATTATAAAGAAGAAATAAAAAAAAAGTGTGAACAAAAAGATTTAACAAAAAGCAAGAAAAAAAATAAAAAAAGGAAAATACAAAATACATAAAATAAAATTTGAGAAAAAAAAAAGGGAAAAAGAAGAAAAAAATAAAAAGTGAAGAGGCAAAAACATGAAAGAAAAGAAAAAGAAAAAAATTTATAGAAAATTTTAAAACAAAGGAAAACGTGAAAGCACATAAAAAAAGAATAAAAATTTGAAAGGAGAAAAAGTTAATGAAAAATTATAAAAATGCAATAGAAAATAACCGAGAATGATAAAAGAAAAAAAGATAGAAAAATAAAAAATTCCAAAACTTTATAAAAATTTACGAAACTATAAACAAAGAAAGAAAATAAAAAAAGAAAAAAAAATGAAAGCAAACGAAAAAGGATAAATAAAGCACAAAAAAAGAGAAAAAACAAAAATACAACAAAAAATATAAAAAGTAAGAAAATAAAAAAAGACAAAAATTGAATAAAAATTTCAAAAATGAAATGGAATGAGAAAAAGGAAAAAAAATAGTTTAAAAAATACAAAAAATTGAAAAACATATAAGACCTAACAATATAAAAAGTCATACAAAAAATTAAAAAAGAGAAAAGTTAATGCAAAATAAAAAAAGTAAGAGAATTTAAAAACAGAAATAAGAAATGAAAGGAAATTTGTGGGAAAAAAAATAGAATAGCACGAAAAGAATAAAAATGAAAAGACAAAATATTTGGAATAAAAAACAAAAAAATAAAAATTTTAAAACAGGGAAAAAATTAAAGCAAGAAAAATGAAAGTATACGAAAAAAAACAAGAAGAAGGAAAATTGTGAAGGGAAAAAGTTATTAAAAAATTACAAAGCAGAAAAAAAATAAAAAAGATGCAAAAAATAAGAAAAAAGAATTGAACTTTATAAAAATTTTCTAAAATATAAAAAAAAATAAATGAAAAAATAAATTAAGGGAAAAAATTAAAATAAACAAAAAGAAAAAAGTAACAAAGTAAGAAAATTTTAAAACAAAGGAAAAATTGAACAAAAAAAAATGAAAGCACATAAAAAAAAGAAGAAAAATTTGAAAGGAGAAAAAATTAATGAAAAATTATAAAAATGCAATAGAAAATAACCGAGAATGATAAAAGAAAACAAGATAGAAAAATAAAAAATTCCAAAACTTTATAAAAACTTATGAAACTATAAACAAAGAAAGAAAATAAAAAAATAAAAAGAAAAAAATGAAAGCAACAGAAAAAAGATAAATAAAGCACAAAAAAACAAAAATTATAAAAAGTAAGAAAAGAAAAAAGGACAAAATTTGAATATAAATTTTCAAAAATGAAATGGAATGACAAAAAGAAAATAAATAGTTTAAAAAATACAAAAAATTGAAAAACATATAAGACCTAACAATATAAAAAGTCAGACAAAAAATGAAAAAAGAGAAAAGTTAATGCAAAATAAAAAAATTACGAGAATTTAAAAACAAAAATAAGAAATGAAAGGAAATTTGTGGGAAAAAAAATAGAATAGCAAGAAAAGACAAAAAGCTTTGGAATAAAAAACAAAAAAATAAAAAATTTTAAAAGAACGAAAAAATTAAAACAAGAAAAAATGAAAGTAGATGAAAAAAAAAAACAAGAAGAAGGAAAATTGTGAAGGGAAAAAGTTATTAAAAAATTACAAAGTAGAAAAAAATAAAAAAGATTCAAAAAATAAGAAAAAAAAATTGAACTTTATAAAACTTTTCTAAAATATAAATAAAAAATAAATGAAAAAATAAATTAAGGGAAAAAAATTAAATAAAATACGAAAAAAGGAAAAAATAGAAATTAGCGAATCAGAAAAATATAAAAGGACAAAATGAAAGGACATAGAAAAAAGAAGAAAAATTTGAAAGGAGAAAAAGTTAATGAAAAATTGTAAAAATGCAATAGAAAATAACCAAGAATAATAAAAGAAAAAAAGATAGAAAAATAAAAAATTCCAAAACTTTATAAAAATTTATAAAACTATAAACAAAGAAAGAAAATAAAAAATAAATATAGAAAAAGAAAAAATACAATAAAAATATAAAAGGGACAAAAATTGAATAAAAATTTCAAAAATGAAATGGAATGACAAAATGAAAAAAAATAGTTTAAAAAATACAAAAAATTGAAAAACATATAAGACCTAACAATATAAAAAGTCAGACAAAAAATTAAAAAAGAGAAAAGTTAGTGCAAAATAAAAAAAGTATGAGAATTTAAAAACGCAAATAAGAAATGAAAGGAAATTTGTGGGGGGAAAAAAAAAGAAAAGCAAGAAAAGAATAAAAATGAAAAGAAAAAAGATTTGGAATAAAAAACAGAAAAATAAAAAATTTTAAAACAATTAAAAATAGAAGAAAGTGCACAAGAAAAGAAGTTTCAGGTTTTAAAATTATGAAAAAGAAATAAAAAAAAGTGTGAACAAAAAGATTTAAGAAAAAGCAAGAAAAAAAATAAAAAATGAAAATACAAAATACATAAAATAAAATTTGAGAAAAAAAAAAGAAATGAAGAGGCAAAAATATGAAAGAAAAGAAAAGGAAAAAAAATTATAGAAAATTTTAAAACAAAGGAAAAAGTTAACAAAGAAAATGAAAGCACATAAAAAAAAAGAAGAAAAATTTGAAAGGAGAAAAAGTTAATGAAAAATTATAAAAATGCAATAGAAAATAACCGAGAATGATAAAAGAAAAGAAGATAGAAAAATAAAAAATTCCAAAACTTTATAAAAATTTATGAAACTATAAACAAAGAAAGAAAATAAAAAATAAAAAGAAAAAAGATAAATAAAGCACAAAAAAAAAAGAAAAAACAAAAATACAACAAAAAATATAAAAAGTAAGAATTTAAAAAAGGAGAAAAATTGAATAAAAACTTCAAAAATGAAATAGAATGACAAAAAGAAAAAAAATAGTTTAAAAATACAAAAAATTGAAAACATATAAGACCTAACAATAACAAAAGTCAGACAAAAAATAAAAAAAGTATGAGAATTTAAAAACGGAAATAAAAAATGAAAGGAAATTTGTGGGAAAAAAATAGAATAGCAAGAAAAAGAATAAAATTGAAAAGACAAAAGATTTGGAATAAAAAACAGAGAAATAAAAAAATTTTAAGACAATGAAAAAATTAAAACAAGCAAAAATGAAAGTACGCGAAAAAAAAACAAGAACAAGGAAAATTGTGAAGGGAAAAAGTTATTAAAAAGTTACAAAGTAGAAAAAAAAATTGAACTTTATAAAAATTTTCTAAAATATAAATAAAAAATAATTAAGAGAAAAAATTAAATGAAATACGAAAGTAAGAAAATGAAAAATCAGCGAATCAAAAAAATATAAAAAGACAAAATGAATAAGAATTTCAAATATAAAATGGAAAAAACTATTAGTTTAGAATGTACAAAGAAAAACAAAAAAAAAATATAACAAATAGAGGACAAAGATATAAAACATGAAAAATGAAAAATAAAATAAAAGTTAATAAAAAATATAAATAAAAATAAAAGAAGTTTGAGGTTTTAAAATTATAAAGAAGAAATAAAAAAAAAGTGTGAACAAAAAGATTTAACAAAAAGCAAGAAAAAAAATAAAAAAGGAAAATACAAAATACATAAAATAAAATTTGAGAAAAAAAAAAGGGAAAAAGAAGAAAAAAATAAAAAGTGAAGAGGCAAAAACATGAAAGAAAAGAAAAAGAAAAAAATTTATAGAAAATTTTAAAACAAAGGAAAACGTGAAAGCACATAAAAAAAGAATAAAAATTTGAAAGGAGAAAAAGTTAATGAAAAATTATAAAAATGCAATAGAAAATAACCGAGAATGATAAAAGAAAAAAAGATAGAAAAATAAAAAATTCCAAAACTTTATAAAAATTTACGAAACTATAAACAAAGAAAGAAAATAAAAAAAGAAAAAAAAATGAAAGCAAACGAAAAAGGATAAATAAAGCACAAAAAAAGAGAAAAAACAAAAATACAACAAAAAATATAAAAAGTAAGAAAATAAAAAAAGACAAAAATTGAATAAAAATTTCAAAAATGAAATGGAATGAGAAAAAGGAAAAAAAATAGTTTAAAAAATACAAAAAATTGAAAAACATATAAGACCTAACAATATAAAAAGTCATACAAAAAATTAAAAAAGAGAAAAGTTAATGCAAAATAAAAAAAGTATGAGAATTTAAAAACAGAAATAAGAAATGAAAGGAAATTTGTGGGAAAAAAAATAGAATAGCACGAAAAGAATAAAAATGAAAAGACAAAATATTTGGAATAAAAAACAAAAAAATAAAAATTTTAAAACAGGGAAAAAATTAAAGCAAGAAAAATGAAAGTATACGAAAAAAAACAAGAAGAAGGAAAATTGTGAAGGGAAAAAGTTATTAAAAAATTACAAAGCAGAAAAAAAATAAAAAAGATGCAAAAAATAAGAAAAAAGAATTGAACTTTATAAAAATTTTCTAAAATATAAAAAAAAATAAATGAAAAAATAAATTAAGGGAAAAAATTAAAATAAACAAAAAGAAAAAAGTAACAAAGTAAGAAAATTTTAAAACAAAGGAAAAATTGAACAAAAAAAAATGAAAGCACATAAAAAAAAGAAGAAAAATTTGAAAGGAGAAAAAATTAATGAAAAATTATAAAAATGCAATAGAAAATAACCGAGAATGATAAAAGAAAACAAGATAGAAAAATAAAAAATTCCAAAACTTTATAAAAACTTATGAAACTATAAACAAAGAAAGAAAATAAAAAAATAAAAAGAAAAAAATGAAAGCAACAGAAAAAAGATAAATAAAGCACAAAAAAACAAAAATTATAAAAAGTAAGAAAAGAAAAAAGGACAAAATTTGAATATAAATTTTCAAAAATGAAATGGAATGACAAAAAGAAAATAAATAGTTTAAAAAATACAAAAAATTGAAAAACATATAAGACCTAACAATATAAAAAGTCAGACAAAAAATGAAAAAAGAGAAAAGTTAATGCAAAATAAAAAAATTACGAGAATTTAAAAACAAAAATAAGAAATGAAAGGAAATTTGTGGGAAAAAAAATAGAATAGCAAGAAAAGACAAAAAGCTTTGGAATAAAAAACAAAAAAATAAAAAATTTTAAAAGAACGAAAAAATTAAAACAAGAAAAAATGAAAGTAGATGAAAAAAAAAAACAAGAAGAAGGAAAATTGTGAAGGGAAAAAGTTATTAAAAAATTACAAAGTAGAAAAAAATAAAAAAGATTCAAAAAATAAGAAAAAAAAATTGAACTTTATAAAACTTTTCTAAAATATAAATAAAAAATAAATGAAAAAATAAATTAAGGGAAAAAAATTAAATAAAATACGAAAAAAGGAAAAAATAGAAATTAGCGAATCAGAAAAATATAAAAGGACAAAATGAAAGGACATAGAAAAAAGAAGAAAAATTTGAAAGGAGAAAAAGTTAATGAAAAATTGTAAAAATGCAATAGAAAATAACCAAGAATAATAAAAGAAAAAAAGATAGAAAAATAAAAAATTCCAAAACTTTATAAAAATTTATAAAACTATAAACAAAGAAAGAAAATAAAAAATAAATATAGAAAAAGAAAAAATACAATAAAAATATAAAAGGGACAAAAATTGAATAAAAATTTCAAAAATGAAATGGAATGACAAAATGAAAAAAAATAGTTTAAAAAATACAAAAAATTGAAAAACATATAAGACCTAACAATATAAAAAGTCAGACAAAAAATTAAAAAAGAGAAAAGTTAGTGCAAAATAAAAAAAGTATGAGAATTTAAAAACGCAAATAAGAAATGAAAGGAAATTTGTGGGGGGAAAAAAAAAGAAAAGCAAGAAAAGAATAAAAATGAAAAGAAAAAAGATTTGGAATAAAAAACAGAAAAATAAAAAATTTTAAAACAATTAAAAATAGAAGAAAGTGCACAAGAAAAGAAGTTTCAGGTTTTAAAATTATGAAAAAGAAATAAAAAAAAGTGTGAACAAAAAGATTTAAGAAAAAGCAAGAAAAAAAATAAAAAATGAAAATACAAAATACATAAAATAAAATTTGAGAAAAAAAAAAGAAATGAAGAGGCAAAAATATGAAAGAAAAGAAAAGGAAAAAAAATTATAGAAAATTTTAAAACAAAGGAAAAAGTTAACAAAGAAAATGAAAGCACATAAAAAAAAAGAAGAAAAATTTGAAAGGAGAAAAAGTTAATGAAAAATTATAAAAATGCAATAGAAAATAACCGAGAATGATAAAAGAAAAGAAGATAGAAAAATAAAAAATTCCAAAACTTTATAAAAATTTATGAAACTATAAACAAAGAAAGAAAATAAAAAATAAAAAGAAAAAAGATAAATAAAGCACAAAAAAAAAAGAAAAAACAAAAATACAACAAAAAATATAAAAAGTAAGAATTTAAAAAAGGAGAAAAATTGAATAAAAACTTCAAAAATGAAATAGAATGACAAAAAGAAAAAAAATAGTTTAAAAATACAAAAAATTGAAAACATATAAGACCTAACAATAACAAAAGTCAGACAAAAAATAAAAAAAGTATGAGAATTTAAAAACGGAAATAAAAAATGAAAGGAAATTTGTGGGAAAAAAATAGAATAGCAAGAAAAAGAATAAAATTGAAAAGACAAAAGATTTGGAATAAAAAACAGAGAAATAAAAAAATTTTAAGACAATGAAAAAATTAAAACAAGCAAAAATGAAAGTACGCGAAAAAAAAACAAGAACAAGGAAAATTGTGAAGGGAAAAAGTTATTAAAAAGTTACAAAGTAGAAAAAAAAATTGAACTTTATAAAAATTTTCTAAAATATAAATAAAAAATAATTAAGAGAAAAAATTAAATGAAATACGAAAGTAAGAAAATGAAAAATCAGCGAATCAAAAAAATATAAAAAGACAAAATGAATAAGAATTTCAAATATAAAATGGAAAAAACTATTAGTTTAGAATGTACAAAGAAAAACAAAAAAAAAATATAACAAATAGAGGACAAAGATATAAAACATGAAAAATGAAAAATAAAATAAAAGTTAATAAAAAATATAAATAAAAATAAAAGAAGTATGAGGTTTTAAAATTATAAAGAAGAAATAAAAAAAAAGTGTGAACAAAAAGATTTAACAAAAAGCAAGAAAAAAAATAAAAAAGGAAAATACAAAATACATAAAATAAAATTTGAGAAAAAAAAAAGGGAAAAAGAAGAAAAAAATAAAAAGTGAAGAGGCAAAAACATGAAAGAAAAGAAAAAGAAAAAAATTTATAGAAAATTTTAAAACAAAGGAAAACGTGAAAGCACATAAAAAAAGAATAAAAATTTGAAAGGAGAAAAAGTTAATGAAAAATTATAAAAATGCAATAGAAAATAACCGAGAATGATAAAAGAAAAAAAGATAGAAAAATAAAAAATTCCAAAACTTTATAAAAATTTACGAAACTATAAACAAAGAAAGAAAATAAAAAAAGAAAAAAAAATGAAAGCAAACGAAAAAGGATAAATAAAGCACAAAAAAAGAGAAAAAACAAAAATACAACAAAAAATATAAAAAGTAAGAAAATAAAAAAAGACAAAAATTGAATAAAAATTTCAAAAATGAAATGGAATGAGAAAAAGGAAAAAAAATAGTTTAAAAAATACAAAAAATTGAAAAACATATAAGACCTAACAATATAAAAAGTCATACAAAAAATTAAAAAAGAGAAAAGTTAATGCAAAATAAAAAAAGTATGAGAATTTAAAAACAGAAATAAGAAATGAAAGGAAATTTGTGGGAAAAAAAATAGAATAGCACGAAAAGAATAAAAATGAAAAGACAAAATATTTGGAATAAAAAACAAAAAAATAAAAATTTTAAAACAGGGAAAAAATTAAAGCAAGAAAAATGAAAGTATACGAAAAAAAACAAGAAGAAGGAAAATTGTGAAGGGAAAAAGTTATTAAAAAATTACAAAGCAGAAAAAAAATAAAAAAGATGCAAAAAATAAGAAAAAAGAATTGAACTTTATAAAAATTTTCTAAAATATAAAAAAAAATAAATGAAAAAATAAATTAAGGGAAAAAATTAAAATAAACAAAAAGAAAAAAGTAACAAAGTAAGAAAATTTTAAAACAAAGGAAAAATTGAACAAAAAAAAATGAAAGCACATAAAAAAAAGAAGAAAAATTTGAAAGGAGAAAAAATTAATGAAAAATTATAAAAATGCAATAGAAAATAACCGAGAATGATAAAAGAAAACAAGATAGAAAAATAAAAAATTCCAAAACTTTATAAAAACTTATGAAACTATAAACAAAGAAAGAAAATAAAAAAATAAAAAGAAAAAAATGAAAGCAACAGAAAAAAGATAAATAAAGCACAAAAAAACAAAAATTATAAAAAGTAAGAAAAGAAAAAAGGACAAAATTTGAATATAAATTTTCAAAAATGAAATGGAATGACAAAAAGAAAATAAATAGTTTAAAAAATACAAAAAATTGAAAAACATATAAGACCTAACAATATAAAAAGTCAGACAAAAAATGAAAAAAGAGAAAAGTTAATGCAAAATAAAAAAATTACGAGAATTTAAAAACAAAAATAAGAAATGAAAGGAAATTTGTGGGAAAAAAAATAGAATAGCAAGAAAAGACAAAAAGCTTTGGAATAAAAAACAAAAAAATAAAAAATTTTAAAAGAACGAAAAAATTAAAACAAGAAAAAATGAAAGTAGATGAAAAAAAAAAACAAGAAGAAGGAAAATTGTGAAGGGAAAAAGTTATTAAAAAATTACAAAGTAGAAAAAAATAAAAAAGATTCAAAAAATAAGAAAAAAAAATTGAACTTTATAAAACTTTTCTAAAATATAAATAAAAAATAAATGAAAAAATAAATTAAGGGAAAAAAATTAAATAAAATACGAAAAAAGGAAAAAATAGAAATTAGCGAATCAGAAAAATATAAAAGGACAAAATGAAAGGACATAGAAAAAAGAAGAAAAATTTGAAAGGAGAAAAAGTTAATGAAAAATTGTAAAAATGCAATAGAAAATAACCAAGAATAATAAAAGAAAAAAAGATAGAAAATTAAAAAATTCCAAAACTTTATAAAAATTTATAAAACTATAAACAAAGAAAGAAAATAAAAAATAAATATAGAAAAAGAAAAAATACAATAAAAATATAAAAGGGACAAAAATTGAATAAAAATTTCAAAAATGAAATGGAATGACAAAATGAAAAAAAATAGTTTAAAAAATACAAAAAATTGAAAAACATATAAGACCTAACAATATAAAAAGTCAGACAAAAAATTAAAAAAGAGAAAAGTTAGTGCAAAATAAAAAAAGTATGAGAATTTAAAAACGCAAATAAGAAATGAAAGGAAATTTGTGGGGGGAAAAAAAAAAGAAAAGCAAGAAAAGAATAAAAATGAAAAGAAAAAAGATTTGGAATAAAAAACAGAAAAATAAAAAATTTTAAAACAATTAAAAATAGAAGAAAGTGCACAAGAAAAGAAGTTTCAGGTTTTAAAATTATGAAAAAGAAATAAAAAAAAGTGTGAACAAAAAGATTTAAGAAAAAGCAAGAAAAAAAATAAAAAATGAAAATACAAAATACATAAAATAAAATTTGAGAAAAAAAAAAGAAATGAAGAGGCAAAAATATGAAAGAAAAGAAAAGGAAAAAAAATTATAGAAAATTTTAAAACAAAGGAAAAAGTTAACAAAGAAAATGAAAGCACATAAAAAAAAAGAAGAAAAATTTGAAAGGAGAAAAAGTTAATGAAAAATTATAAAAATGCAATAGAAAATAACCGAGAATGATAAAAGAAAAGAAGATAGAAAAATAAAAAATTCCAAAACTTTATAAAAATTTATGAAACTATAAACAAAGAAAGAAAATAAAAAATAAAAAGAAAAAAGATAAATAAAGCACAAAAAAAAAAGAAAAAACAAAAATACAACAAAAAATATAAAAAGTAAGAATTTAAAAAAGGAGAAAAATTGAATAAAAACTTCAAAAATGAAATAGAATGACAAAAAGAAAAAAAATAGTTTAAAAATACAAAAAATTGAAAACATATAAGACCTAACAATAACAAAAGTCAGACAAAAAATAAAAAAAGTATGAGAATTTAAAAACGGAAATAAAAAATGAAAGGAAATTTGTGGGAAAAAAATAGAATAGCAAGAAAAAGAATAAAATTGAAAAGACAAAAGATTTGGAATAAAAAACAGAGAAATAAAAAAATTTTAAGACAATGAAAAAATTAAAACAAGCAAAAATGAAAGTACGCGAAAAAAAAACAAGAACAAGGAAAATTGTGAAGGGAAAAAGTTATTAAAAAGTTACAAAGTAGAAAAAAAAATTGAACTTTATAAAAATTTTCTAAAATATAAATAAAAAATAATTAAGAGAAAAAATTAAATGAAATACGAAAGTAAGAAAATGAAAAATCAGCGAATCAAAAAAATATAAAAAGACAAAATGAATAAGAATTTCAAATATAAAATGGAAAAAACTATTAGTTTAGAATGTACAAAGAAAAACAAAAAAAAAATATAACAAATAGAGGACAAAGATATAAAACATGAAAAATGAAAAATAAAATAAAAGTTAATAAAAAATATAAATAAAAATAAAAGAAGTTTGAGGTTTTAAAATTATAAAGAAGAAATAAAAAAAAAGTGTGAACAAAAAGATTTAACAAAAAGCAAGAAAAAAAATAAAAAAAGGAAAATACAAAATACATAAAATAAAATTTGAGAAAAAAAAAAGGGAAAAAGAAGAAAAAAATAAAAAGTGAAGAGGCAAAAACATGAAAGAAAAGAAAAAGAAAAAAATTTATAGAAAATTTTAAAACAAAGGAAAACGTGAAAGCACATAAAAAAAGAATAAAAATTTGAAAGGAGAAAAAGTTAATGAAAAATTATAAAAATGCAATAGAAAATAACCGAGAATGATAAAAGAAAAAAAGATAGAAAAATAAAAAATTCCAAAACTTTATAAAAATTTACGAAACTATAAACAAAGAAAGAAAATAAAAAAAGAAAAAAAAATGAAAGCAAACGAAAAAGGATAAATAAAGCACAAAAAAAGAGAAAAAACAAAAATACAACAAAAAATATAAAAAGTAAGAAAATAAAAAAAGACAAAAATTGAATAAAAATTTCAAAAATGAAATGGAATGAGAAAAAGGAAAAAAAATAGTTTAAAAAATACAAAAAATTGAAAAACATATAAGACCTAACAATATAAAAAGTCATACAAAAAATTAAAAAAGAGAAAAGTTAATGCAAAATAAAAAAAGTATGAGAATTTAAAAACAGAAATAAGAAATGAAAGGAAATTTGTGGGAAAAAAAATAGAATAGCACGAAAAGAATAAAAATGAAAAGACAAAATATTTGGAATAAAAAACAAAAAAATAAAAATTTTAAAACAGGGAAAAAATTAAAGCAAGAAAAATGAAAGTATACGAAAAAAAACAAGAAGAAGGAAAATTGTGAAGGGAAAAAGTTATTAAAAAATTACAAAGCAGAAAAAAAATAAAAAAGATGCAAAAAATAAGAAAAAAGAATTGAACTTTATAAAAATTTTCTAAAATATAAAAAAAAATAAATGAAAAAATAAATTAAGGGAAAAAATTAAAATAAACAAAAAGAAAAAAGTAACAAAGTAAGAAAATTTTAAAACAAAGGAAAAATTGAACAAAAAAAAATGAAAGCACATAAAAAAAAGAAGAAAAATTTGAAAGGAGAAAAAAATTAATGAAAAATTATAAAAATGCAATAGAAAATAACCGAGAATGATAAAAGAAAACAAGATAGAAAAATAAAAAATTCCAAAACTTTATAAAAACTTATGAAACTATAAACAAAGAAAGAAAATAAAAAAATAAAAGGAAAAAAATGAAAGCAACAGAAAAAAGATAAATAAAGCACAAAAAAACAAAAATTATAAAAAGTAAGAAAAGAAAAAAGGACAAAATTTGAATATAAATTTTCAAAAATGAAATGGAATGACAAAAAGAAAATAAATAGTTTAAAAAATACAAAAAATTGAAAAACATATAAGACCTAACAATATAAAAAGTCAGACAAAAAATGAAAAAAGAGAAAAGTTAATGCAAAATAAAAAAATTACGAGAATTTAAAAACAAAAATAAGAAATGAAAGGAAATTTGTGGGAAAAAAAATAGAATAGCAAGAAAAGACAAAAAGCTTTGGAATAAAAAACAAAAAAATAAAAAATTTTAAAAGAACGAAAAAATTAAAACAAGAAAAAATGAAAGTAGATGAAAAAAAAAAACAAGAAGAAGGAAAATTGTGAAGGGAAAAAGTTATTAAAAAATTACAAAGTAGAAAAAAATAAAAAAGATTCAAAAAATAAGAAAAAAAAATTGAACTTTATAAAACTTTTCTAAAATATAAATAAAAAATAAATGAAAAAATAAATTAAGGGAAAAAAATTAAATAAAATACGAAAAAAGGAAAAAATAGAAATTAGCGAATCAGAAAAATATAAAAGGACAAAATGAAAGGACATAGAAAAAAGAAGAAAAATTTGAAAGGAGAAAAAGTTAATGAAAAATTGTAAAAATGCAATAGAAAATAACCAAGAATAATAAAAGAAAAAAAGATAGAAAATTAAAAAATTCCAAAACTTTATAAAAATTTATAAAACTATAAACAAAGAAAGAAAATAAAAAATAAATATAGAAAAAGAAAAAATACAATAAAAATATAAAAGGGACAAAAATTGAATAAAAATTTCAAAAATGAAATGGAATGACAAAATGAAAAAAAATAGTTTAAAAAATACAAAAAATTGAAAAACATATAAGACCTAACAATATAAAAAGTCAGACAAAAAATTAAAAAAGAGAAAAGTTAGTGCAAAATAAAAAAAGTATGAGAATTTAAAAACGCAAATAAGAAATGAAAGGAAATTTGTGGGGGGAAAAAAAAAGAAAAGCAAGAAAAGAATAAAAATGAAAAGAAAAAAGATTTGGAATAAAAAACAGAAAAATAAAAAATTTTAAAACAATTAAAAATAGAAGAAAGTGCACAAGAAAAGAAGTTTCAGGTTTTAAAATTATGAAAAAGAAATAAAAAAAAGTGTGAACAAAAAGATTTAAGAAAAAGCAAGAAAAAAAATAAAAAATGAAAATACAAAATACATAAAATAAAATTTGAGAAAAAAAAAAAGAAATGAAGAGGCAAAAATATGAAAGAAAAGAAAAGGAAAAAAAATTATAGAAAATTTTAAAACAAAGGAAAAAGTTAACAAAGAAAATGAAAGCACATAAAAAAAAAGAAGAAAAATTTGAAAGGAGAAAAAGTTAATGAAAAATTATAAAAATGCAATAGAAAATAACCGAGAATGATAAAAGAAAAGAAGATAGAAAAATAAAAAATTCCAAAACTTTATAAAAATTTATGAAACTATAAACAAAGAAAGAAAATAAAAAATAAAAAGAAAAAAGATAAATAAAGCACAAAAAAAAAAAGAAAAAACAAAAATACAACAAAAAATATAAAAAGTAAGAATTTAAAAAAGGAGAAAAATTGAATAAAAACTTCAAAAATGAAATAGAATGACAAAAAGAAAAAAAATAGTTTAAAAATACAAAAAATTGAAAACATATAAGACCTAACAATAACAAAAGTCAGACAAAAAATAAAAAAAGTATGAGAATTTAAAAACGGAAATAAAAAATGAAAGGAAATTTGTGGGAAAAAAATAGAATAGCAAGAAAAAGAATAAAATTGAAAAGACAAAAGATTTGGAATAAAAAACAGAGAAATAAAAAAATTTTAAGACAATGAAAAAATTAAAACAAGCAAAAATGAAAGTACGCGAAAAAAAAACAAGAACAAGGAAAATTGTGAAGGGAAAAAGTTATTAAAAAGTTACAAAGTAGAAAAAAAAATTGAACTTTATAAAAATTTTCTAAAATATAAATAAAAAATAATTAAGAGAAAAAATTAAATGAAATACGAAAGTAAGAAAATGAAAAATCAGCGAATCAAAAAAATATAAAAAGACAAAATGAATAAGAATTTCAAATATAAAATGGAAAAAACTATTAGTTTAGAATGTACAAAGAAAAACAAAAAAAAAATATAACAAATAGAGGACAAAGATATAAAACATGAAAAATGAAAAATAAAATAAAAGTTAATAAAAAATATAAATAAAAATAAAAGAAGTTTGAGGTTTTAAAATTATAAAGAAGAAATAAAAAAAAAGTGTGAACAAAAAGATTTAACAAAAAGCAAGAAAAAAAATAAAAAAAGGAAAATACAAAATACATAAAATAAAATTTGAGAAAAAAAAAAGGGAAAAAGAAGAAAAAAATAAAAAGTGAAGAGGCAAAAACATGAAAGAAAAGAAAAAGAAAAAAATTTATAGAAAATTTTAAAACAAAGGAAAACGTGAAAGCACATAAAAAAAGAATAAAAATTTGAAAGGAGAAAAAGTTAATGAAAAATTATAAAAATGCAATAGAAAATAACCGAGAATGATAAAAGAAAAAAAGATAGAAAAATAAAAAATTCCAAAACTTTATAAAAATTTACGAAACTATAAACAAAGAAAGAAAATAAAAAAAGAAAAAAAAATGAAAGCAAACGAAAAAGGATAAATAAAGCACAAAAAAAGAGAAAAAACAAAAATACAACAAAAAATATAAAAAGTAAGAAAATAAAAAAAGACAAAAATTGAATAAAAATTTCAAAAATGAAATGGAATGAGAAAAAGGAAAAAAAATAGTTTAAAAAATACAAAAAATTGAAAAACATATAAGACCTAACAATATAAAAAGTCATACAAAAAATTAAAAAAGAGAAAAGTTAATGCAAAATAAAAAAAGTAAGAGAATTTAAAAACAGAAATAAGAAATGAAAGGAAATTTGTGGGAAAAAAAATAGAATAGCACGAAAAGAATAAAAATGAAAAGACAAAATATTTGGAATAAAAAACAAAAAAATAAAAATTTTAAAACAGGGAAAAAATTAAAGCAAGAAAAATGAAAGTATACGAAAAAAAACAAGAAGAAGGAAAATTGTGAAGGGAAAAAGTTATTAAAAAATTACAAAGCAGAAAAAAAATAAAAAAGATGCAAAAAATAAGAAAAAAGAATTGAACTTTATAAAAATTTTCTAAAATATAAAAAAAAATAAATGAAAAAATAAATTAAGGGAAAAAATTAAAATAAACAAAAAGAAAAAAGTAACAAAGTAAGAAAATTTTAAAACAAAGGAAAAATTGAACAAAAAAAAATGAAAGCACATAAAAAAAAGAAGAAAAATTTGAAAGGAGAAAAAAATTAATGAAAAATTATAAAAATGCAATAGAAAATAACCGAGAATGATAAAAGAAAACAAGATAGAAAAATAAAAAATTCCAAAACTTTATAAAAACTTATGAAACTATAAACAAAGAAAGAAAATAAAAAAATAAAAGGAAAAAAATGAAAGCAACAGAAAAAAGATAAATAAAGCACAAAAAAACAAAAATTATAAAAAGTAAGAAAAGAAAAAAGGACAAAATTTGAATATAAATTTTCAAAAATGAAATGGAATGACAAAAAGAAAATAAATAGTTTAAAAAATACAAAAAATTGAAAAACATATAAGACCTAACAATATAAAAAGTCAGACAAAAAATGAAAAAAGAGAAAAGTTAATGCAAAATAAAAAAATTACGAGAATTTAAAAACAAAAATAAGAAATGAAAGGAAATTTGTGGGAAAAAAAATAGAATAGCAAGAAAAGACAAAAAGCTTTGGAATAAAAAACAAAAAAATAAAAAATTTTAAAAGAACGAAAAAATTAAAACAAGAAAA
Source organism: Durio zibethinus (assembly GCF_047325235.1). Classification (NCBI taxonomy): domain Eukaryota; kingdom Viridiplantae; phylum Streptophyta; class Magnoliopsida; order Malvales; family Malvaceae; genus Durio; species Durio zibethinus. The sequence goes on along the minus strand of NW_028322965.1, from coordinate 35,735 downwards.
AATGAAAGTAGATGAAAAAAAAAAACAAGAAGAAGGAAAATTGTGAAGGGAAAAAGTTATTAAAAAATTACAAAGTAGAAAAAAATAAAAAAGATTCAAAAAATAAGAAAAAAAAATTGAACTTTATAAAACTTTTCTAAAATATAAATAAAAAATAAATGAAAAAATAAATTAAGGGAAAAAAATTAAATAAAATACGAAAAAAGGAAAAAATAGAAATTAGCGAATCAGAAAAATATAAAAGGACAAAATGAAAGGACATAGAAAAAAGAAGAAAAATTTGAAAGGAGAAAAAGTTAATGAAAAATTGTAAAAATGCAATAGAAAATAACCAAGAATAATAAAAGAAAAAAAGATAGAAAATTAAAAAATTCCAAAACTTTATAAAAATTTATAAAACTATAAACAAAGAAAGAAAATAAAAAATAAATATAGAAAAAGAAAAAATACAATAAAAATATAAAAGGGACAAAAATTGAATAAAAATTTCAAAAATGAAATGGAATGACAAAATGAAAAAAAATAGTTTAAAAAATACAAAAAATTGAAAAACATATAAGACCTAACAATATAAAAAGTCAGACAAAAAATTAAAAAAGAGAAAAGTTAGTGCAAAATAAAAAAAGTATGAGAATTTAAAAACGCAAATAAGAAATGAAAGGAAATTTGTGGGGGGAAAAAAAAAGAAAAGCAAGAAAAGAATAAAAATGAAAAGAAAAAAGATTTGGAATAAAAAACAGAAAAATAAAAAATTTTAAAACAATTAAAAATAGAAGAAAGTGCACAAGAAAAGAAGTTTCAGGTTTTAAAATTATGAAAAAGAAATAAAAAAAAGTGTGAACAAAAAGATTTAAGAAAAAGCAAGAAAAAAAATAAAAAATGAAAATACAAAATACATAAAATAAAATTTGAGAAAAAAAAAAGAAATGAAGAGGCAAAAATATGAAAGAAAAGAAAAGGAAAAAAAATTATAGAAAATTTTAAAACAAAGGAAAAAGTTAACAAAGAAAATGAAAGCACATAAAAAAAAAGAAGAAAAATTTGAAAGGAGAAAAAGTTAATGAAAAATTATAAAAATGCAATAGAAAATAACCGAGAATGATAAAAGAAAAGAAGATAGAAAAATAAAAAATTCCAAAACTTTATAAAAATTTATGAAACTATAAACAAAGAAAGAAAATAAAAAATAAAAAGAAAAAAGATAAATAAAGCACAAAAAAAAAAAGAAAAAACAAAAATACAACAAAAAATATAAAAAGTAAGAATTTAAAAAAGGAGAAAAATTGAATAAAAACTTCAAAAATGAAATAGAATGACAAAAAGAAAAAAAATAGTTTAAAAATACAAAAAATTGAAAACATATAAGACCTAACAATAACAAAAGTCAGACAAAAAATAAAAAAAGTATGAGAATTTAAAAACGGAAATAAAAAATGAAAGGAAATTTGTGGGAAAAAAATAGAATAGCAAGAAAAAGAATAAAATTGAAAAGACAAAAGATTTGGAATAAAAAACAGAGAAATAAAAAAATTTTAAGACAATGAAAAAATTAAAACAAGCAAAAATGAAAGTACGCGAAAAAAAAACAAGAACAAGGAAAATTGTGAAGGGAAAAAGTTATTAAAAAGTTACAAAGTAGAAAAAAAAATTGAACTTTATAAAAATTTTCTAAAATATAAATAAAAAATAATTAAGAGAAAAAATTAAATGAAATACGAAAGTAAGAAAATGAAAAATCAGCGAATCAAAAAAATATAAAAAGACAAAATGAATAAGAATTTCAAATATAAAATGGAAAAAACTATTAGTTTAGAATGTACAAAGAAAAACAAAAAAAAAATATAACAAATAGAGGACAAAGATATAAAACATGAAAAATGAAAAATAAAATAAAAGTTAATAAAAAATATAAATAAAAATAAAAGAAGTTTGAGGTTTTAAAATTATAAAGAAGAAATAAAAAAAAAGTGTGAACAAAAAGATTTAACAAAAAGCAAGAAAAAAAATAAAAAAAGGAAAATACAAAATACATAAAATAAAATTTGAGAAAAAAAAAAGGGAAAAAGAAGAAAAAAATAAAAAGTGAAGAGGCAAAAACATGAAAGAAAAGAAAAAGAAAAAAATTTATAGAAAATTTTAAAACAAAGGAAAACGTGAAAGCACATAAAAAAAGAATAAAAATTTGAAAGGAGAAAAAGTTAATGAAAAATTATAAAAATGCAATAGAAAATAACCGAGAATGATAAAAGAAAAAAAGATAGAAAAATAAAAAATTCCAAAACTTTATAAAAATTTACGAAACTATAAACAAAGAAAGAAAATAAAAAAAGAAAAAAAAATGAAAGCAAACGAAAAAGGATAAATAAAGCACAAAAAAAGAGAAAAAACAAAAATACAACAAAAAATATAAAAAGTAAGAAAATAAAAAAAGACAAAAATTGAATAAAAATTTCAAAAATGAAATGGAATGAGAAAAAGGAAAAAAAATAGTTTAAAAAATACAAAAAATTGAAAAACATATAAGACCTAACAATATAAAAAGTCATACAAAAAATTAAAAAAGAGAAAAGTTAATGCAAAATAAAAAAAGTAAGAGAATTTAAAAACAGAAATAAGAAATGAAAGGAAATTTGTGGGAAAAAAAATAGAATAGCACGAAAAGAATAAAAATGAAAAGACAAAATATTTGGAATAAAAAACAAAAAAATAAAAATTTTAAAACAGGGAAAAAATTAAAGCAAGAAAAATGAAAGTATACGAAAAAAAACAAGAAGAAGGAAAATTGTGAAGGGAAAAAGTTATTAAAAAATTACAAAGCAGAAAAAAAATAAAAAAGATGCAAAAAATAAGAAAAAAGAATTGAACTTTATAAAAATTTTCTAAAATATAAAAAAAAATAAATGAAAAAATAAATTAAGGGAAAAAATTAAAATAAACAAAAAGAAAAAAGTAACAAAGTAAGAAAATTTTAAAACAAAGGAAAAATTGAACAAAAAAAAATGAAAGCACATAAAAAAAAGAAGAAAAATTTGAAAGGAGAAAAAATTAATGAAAAATTATAAAAATGCAATGGAAAATAACCGAGAATGATAAAAGAAAACAAGATAGAAAAATAAAAAATTCCAAAACTTTATAAAAACTTATGAAACTATAAACAAAGAAAGAAAATAAAAAAATAAAAGGAAAAAAATGAAAGCAACAGAAAAAAGATAAATAAAGCACAAAAAAACAAAAATTATAAAAAGTAAGAAAAGAAAAAAGGACAAAATTTGAATATAAATTTTCAAAAATGAAATGGAATGACAAAAAGAAAATAAATAGTTTAAAAAATACAAAAAATTGAAAAACATATAAGACCTAACAATATAAAAAGTCAGACAAAAAATGAAAAAAGAGAAAAGTTAATGCAAAATAAAAAAATTACGAGAATTTAAAAACAAAAATAAGAAATGAAAGGAAATTTGTGGGAAAAAAAATAGAATAGCAAGAAAAGACAAAAAGCTTTGGAATAAAAAACAAAAAAATAAAAAATTTTAAAAGAACGAAAAAATTAAAACAAGAAAAAATGAAAGTAGATGAAAAAAAAAAACAAGAAGAAGGAAAATTGTGAAGGGAAAAAGTTATTAAAAAATTACAAAGTAGAAAAAAATAAAAAAGATTCAAAAAATAAGAAAAAAAAATTGAACTTTATAAAACTTTTCTAAAATATAAATAAAAAATAAATGAAAAAATAAATTAAGGGAAAAAAATTAAATAAAATACGAAAAAAGGAAAAAATAGAAATTAGCGAATCAGAAAAATATAAAAGGACAAAATGAAAGGACATAGAAAAAAGAAGAAAAATTTGAAAGGAGAAAAAGTTAATGAAAAATTGTAAAAATGCAATAGAAAATAACCAAGAATAATAAAAGAAAAAAAGATAGAAAATTAAAAAATTCCAAAACTTTATAAAAATTTATAAAACTATAAACAAAGAAAGAAAATAAAAAATAAATATAGAAAAAGAAAAAATACAATAAAAATATAAAAGGGACAAAAATTGAATAAAAATTTCAAAAATGAAATGGAATGACAAAATGAAAAAAAATAGTTTAAAAAATACAAAAAATTGAAAAACATATAAGACCTAACAATATAAAAAGTCAGACAAAAAATTAAAAAAGAGAAAAGTTAGTGCAAAATAAAAAAAGTATGAGAATTTAAAAACGCAAATAAGAAATGAAAGGAAATTTGTGGGGGGAAAAAAAAAGAAAAGCAAGAAAAGAATAAAAATGAAAAGAAAAAAGATTTGGAATAAAAAACAGAAAAATAAAAAATTTTAAAACAATTAAAAATAGAAGAAAGTGCACAAGAAAAGAAGTTTCAGGTTTTAAAATTATGAAAAAGAAATAAAAAAAAGTGTGAACAAAAAGATTTAAGAAAAAGCAAGAAAAAAAATAAAAAATGAAAATACAAAATACATAAAATAAAATTTGAGAAAAAAAAAAGAAATGAAGAGGCAAAAATATGAAAGAAAAGAAAAGGAAAAAAAATTATAGAAAATTTTAAAACAAAGGAAAAAGTTAACAAAGAAAATGAAAGCACATAAAAAAAAAGAAGAAAAATTTGAAAGGAGAAAAAGTTAATGAAAAATTATAAAAATGCAATAGAAAATAACCGAGAATGATAAAAGAAAAGAAGATAGAAAAATAAAAAATTCCAAAACTTTATAAAAATTTATGAAACTATAAACAAAGAAAGAAAATAAAAAATAAAAAGAAAAAAGATAAATAAAGCACAAAAAAAAAAGAAAAAACAAAAATACAACAAAAAATATAAAAAGTAAGAATTTAAAAAAGGAGAAAAATTGAATAAAAACTTCAAAAATGAAATAGAATGACAAAAAGAAAAAAAATAGTTTAAAAATACAAAAAATTGAAAACATATAAGACCTAACAATAACAAAAGTCAGACAAAAAATAAAAAAAGTATGAGAATTTAAAAACGGAAATAAAAAATGAAAGGAAATTTGTGGGAAAAAAATAGAATAGCAAGAAAAAGAATAAAATTGAAAAGACAAAAGATTTGGAATAAAAAACAGAGAAATAAAAAAATTTTAAGACAATGAAAAAATTAAAACAAGCAAAAATGAAAGTACGCGAAAAAAAAACAAGAACAAGGAAAATTGTGAAGGGAAAAAGTTATTAAAAAGTTACAAAGTAGAAAAAAAAATTGAACTTTATAAAAATTTTCTAAAATATAAATAAAAAATAATTAAGAGAAAAAATTAAATGAAATACGAAAGTAAGAAAATGAAAAATCAGCGAATCAAAAAAATATAAAAAGACAAAATGAATAAGAATTTCAAATATAAAATGGAAAAAACTATTAGTTTAGAATGTACAAAGAAAAACAAAAAAAAAATATAACAAATAGAGGACAAAGATATAAAACATGAAAAATGAAAAATAAAATAAAAGTTAATAAAAAATATAAATAAAAATAAAAGAAGTTTGAGGTTTTAAAATTATAAAGAAGAAATAAAAAAAAAGTGTGAACAAAAAGATTTAACAAAAAGCAAGAAAAAAAATAAAAAAAGGAAAATACAAAATACATAAAATAAAATTTGAGAAAAAAAAAAGGGAAAAAGAAGAAAAAAATAAAAAGTGAAGAGGCAAAAACATGAAAGAAAAGAAAAAGAAAAAAATTTATAGAAAATTTTAAAACAAAGGAAAACGTGAAAGCACATAAAAAAAGAATAAAAATTTGAAAGGAGAAAAAGTTAATGAAAAATTATAAAAATGCAATAGAAAATAACCGAGAATGATAAAAGAAAAAAAGATAGAAAAATAAAAAATTCCAAAACTTTATAAAAATTTACGAAACTATAAACAAAGAAAGAAAATAAAAAAAGAAAAAAAAATGAAAGCAAACGAAAAAGGATAAATAAAGCACAAAAAAAGAGAAAAAACAAAAATACAACAAAAAATATAAAAAGTAAGAAAATAAAAAAAGACAAAAATTGAATAAAAATTTCAAAAATGAAATGGAATGAGAAAAAGGAAAAAAAATAGTTTAAAAAATACAAAAAATTGAAAAACATATAAGACCTAACAATATAAAAAGTCATACAAAAAATTAAAAAAGAGAAAAGTTAATGCAAAATAAAAAAAGTAAGAGAATTTAAAAACAGAAATAAGAAATGAAAGGAAATTTGTGGGAAAAAAAATAGAATAGCACGAAAAGAATAAAAATGAAAAGACAAAATATTTGGAATAAAAAACAAAAAAATAAAAATTTTAAAACAGGGAAAAAATTAAAGCAAGAAAAATGAAAGTATACGAAAAAAAACAAGAAGAAGGAAAATTGTGAAGGGAAAAAGTTATTAAAAAATTACAAAGCAGAAAAAAAATAAAAAAGATGCAAAAAATAAGAAAAAAGAATTGAACTTTATAAAAATTTTCTAAAATATAAAAAAAAATAAATGAAAAAATAAATTAAGGGAAAAAATTAAAATAAACAAAAAGAAAAAAGTAACAAAGTAAGAAAATTTTAAAACAAAGGAAAAATTGAACAAAAAAAAATGAAAGCACATAAAAAAAAGAAGAAAAATTTGAAAGGAGAAAAAATTAATGAAAAATTATAAAAATGCAATGGAAAATAACCGAGAATGATAAAAGAAAACAAGATAGAAAAATAAAAAATTCCAAAACTTTATAAAAACTTATGAAACTATAAACAAAGAAAGAAAATAAAAAAATAAAAGGAAAAAAATGAAAGCAACAGAAAAAAGATAAATAAAGCACAAAAAAACAAAAATTATAAAAAGTAAGAAAAGAAAAAAGGACAAAATTTGAATATAAATTTTCAAAAATGAAATGGAATGACAAAAAGAAAATAAATAGTTTAAAAAATACAAAAAATTGAAAAACATATAAGACCTAACAATATAAAAAGTCAGACAAAAAATGAAAAAAGAGAAAAGTTAATGCAAAATAAAAAAATTACGAGAATTTAAAAACAAAAATAAGAAATGAAAGGAAATTTGTGGGAAAAAAAATAGAATAGCAAGAAAAGACAAAAAGCTTTGGAATAAAAAACAAAAAAATAAAAAATTTTAAAAGAACGAAAAAATTAAAACAAGAAAAAATGAAAGTAGATGAAAAAAAAAAACAAGAAGAAGGAAAATTGTGAAGGGAAAAAGTTATTAAAAAATTACAAAGTAGAAAAAAATAAAAAAGATTCAAAAAATAAGAAAAAAAAATTGAACTTTATAAAACTTTTCTAAAATATAAATAAAAAATAAATGAAAAAATAAATTAAGGGAAAAAAATTAAATAAAATACGAAAAAAGGAAAAAATAGAAATTAGCGAATCAGAAAAATATAAAAGGACAAAATGAAAGGACATAGAAAAAAGAAGAAAAATTTGAAAGGAGAAAAAGTTAATGAAAAATTGTAAAAATGCAATAGAAAATAACCAAGAATAATAAAAGAAAAAAAGATAGAAAATTAAAAAATTCCAAAACTTTATAAAAATTTATAAAACTATAAACAAAGAAAGAAAATAAAAAATAAATATAGAAAAAGAAAAAATACAATAAAAATATAAAAGGGACAAAAATTGAATAAAAATTTCAAAAATGAAATGGAATGACAAAATGAAAAAAAATAGTTTAAAAAATACAAAAAATTGAAAAACATATAAGACCTAACAATATAAAAAGTCAGACAAAAAATTAAAAAAGAGAAAAGTTAGTGCAAAATAAAAAAAGTATGAGAATTTAAAAACGCAAATAAGAAATGAAAGGAAATTTGTGGGGGGAAAAAAAAAGAAAAGCAAGAAAAGAATAAAAATGAAAAGAAAAAAGATTTGGAATAAAAAACAGAAAAATAAAAAATTTTAAAACAATTAAAAATAGAAGAAAGTGCACAAGAAAAGAAGTTTCAGGTTTTAAAATTATGAAAAAGAAATAAAAAAAAGTGTGAACAAAAAGATTTAAGAAAAAGCAAGAAAAAAAATAAAAAATGAAAATACAAAATACATAAAATAAAATTTGAGAAAAAAAAAAGAAATGAAGAGGCAAAAATATGAAAGAAAAGAAAAGGAAAAAAAATTATAGAAAATTTTAAAACAAAGGAAAAAGTTAACAAAGAAAATGAAAGCACATAAAAAAAAAGAAGAAAAATTTGAAAGGAGAAAAAGTTAATGAAAAATTATAAAAATGCAATAGAAAATAACCGAGAATGATAAAAGAAAAGAAGATAGAAAAATAAAAAATTCCAAAACTTTATAAAAATTTATGAAACTATAAACAAAGAAAGAAAATAAAAAATAAAAAGAAAAAAGATAAATAAAGCACAAAAAAAAAAAGAAAAAACAAAAATACAACAAAAAATATAAAAAGTAAGAATTTAAAAAAGGAGAAAAATTGAATAAAAACTTCAAAAATGAAATAGAATGACAAAAAGAAAAAAAATAGTTTAAAAATACAAAAAATTGAAAACATATAAGACCTAACAATAACAAAAGTCAGACAAAAAATAAAAAAAGTATGAGAATTTAAAAACGGAAATAAAAAATGAAAGGAAATTTGTGGGAAAAAAATAGAATAGCAAGAAAAAGAATAAAATTGAAAAGACAAAAGATTTGGAATAAAAAACAGAGAAATAAAAAAATTTTAAGACAATGAAAAAATTAAAACAAGCAAAAATGAAAGTACGCGAAAAAAAAACAAGAACAAGGAAAATTGTGAAGGGAAAAAGTTATTAAAAAGTTACAAAGTAGAAAAAAAAATTGAACTTTATAAAAATTTTCTAAAATATAAATAAAAAATAATTAAGAGAAAAAATTAAATGAAATACGAAAGTAAGAAAATGAAAAATCAGCGAATCAAAAAAATATAAAAAGACAAAATGAATAAGAATTTCAAATATAAAATGGAAAAAACTATTAGTTTAGAATGTACAAAGAAAAACAAAAAAAAAATATAACAAATAGAGGACAAAGATATAAAACATGAAAAATGAAAAATAAAATAAAAGTTAATAAAAAATATAAATAAAAATAAAAGAAGTTTGAGGTTTTAAAATTATAAAGAAGAAATAAAAAAAAAGTGTGAACAAAAAGATTTAACAAAAAGCAAGAAAAAAAATAAAAAAAGGAAAATACAAAATACATAAAATAAAATTTGAGAAAAAAAAAAGGGAAAAAGAAGAAAAAAATAAAAAGTGAAGAGGCAAAAACATGAAAGAAAAGAAAAAGAAAAAAATTTATAGAAAATTTTAAAACAAAGGAAAACGTGAAAGCACATAAAAAAAGAATAAAAATTTGAAAGGAGAAAAAGTTAATGAAAAATTATAAAAATGCAATAGAAAATAACCGAGAATGATAAAAGAAAAAAAGATAGAAAAATAAAAAATTCCAAAACTTTATAAAAATTTACGAAACTATAAACAAAGAAAGAAAATAAAAAAAGAAAAAAAAATGAAAGCAAACGAAAAAGGATAAATAAAGCACAAAAAAAGAGAAAAAACAAAAATACAACAAAAAATATAAAAAGTAAGAAAATAAAAAAAGACAAAAATTGAATAAAAATTTCAAAAATGAAATGGAATGAGAAAAAGGAAAAAAAATAGTTTAAAAAATACAAAAAATTGAAAAACATATAAGACCTAACAATATAAAAAGTCATACAAAAAATTAAAAAAGAGAAAAGTTAATGCAAAATAAAAAAAGTAAGAGAATTTAAAAACAGAAATAAGAAATGAAAGGAAATTTGTGGGAAAAAAAATAGAATAGCACGAAAAGAATAAAAATGAAAAGACAAAATATTTGGAATAAAAAACAAAAAAATAAAAATTTTAAAACAGGGAAAAAATTAAAGCAAGAAAAATGAAAGTATACGAAAAAAAACAAGAAGAAGGAAAATTGTGAAGGGAAAAAGTTATTAAAAAATTACAAAGCAGAAAAAAAATAAAAAAGATGCAAAAAATAAGAAAAAAGAATTGAACTTTATAAAAATTTTCTAAAATATAAAAAAAAATAAATGAAAAAATAAATTAAGGGAAAAAATTAAAATAAACAAAAAGAAAAAAGTAACAAAGTAAGAAAATTTTAAAACAAAGGAAAAATTGAACAAAAAAAAATGAAAGCACATAAAAAAAAGAAGAAAAATTTGAAAGGAGAAAAAAATTAATGAAAAATTATAAAAATGCAATAGAAAATAACCGAGAATGATAAAAGAAAACAAGATAGAAAAATAAAAAATTCCAAAACTTTATAAAAACTTATGAAACTATAAACAAAGAAAGAAAATAAAAAAATAAAAGGAAAAAAATGAAAGCAACAGAAAAAAGATAAATAAAGCACAAAAAAACAAAAATTATAAAAAGTAAGAAAAGAAAAAAGGACAAAATTTGAATATAAATTTTCAAAAATGAAATGGAATGACAAAAAGAAAATAAATAGTTTAAAAAATACAAAAAATTGAAAAACATATAAGACCTAACAATATAAAAAGTCAGACAAAAAATGAAAAAAGAGAAAAGTTAATGCAAAATAAAAAAATTACGAGAATTTAAAAACAAAAATAAGAAATGAAAGGAAATTTGTGGGAAAAAAAATAGAATAGCAAGAAAAGACAAAAAGCTTTGGAATAAAAAACAAAAAAATAAAAAATTTTAAAAGAACGAAAAAATTAAAACAAGAAAAAATGAAAGTAGATGAAAAAAAAAAACAAGAAGAAGGAAAATTGTGAAGGGAAAAAGTTATTAAAAAATTACAAAGTAGAAAAAAATAAAAAAGATTCAAAAAATAAGAAAAAAAAATTGAACTTTATAAAACTTTTCTAAAATATAAATAAAAAATAAATGAAAAAATAAATTAAGGGAAAAAAATTAAATAAAATACGAAAAAAGGAAAAAATAGAAATTAGCGAATCAGAAAAATATAAAAGGACAAAATGAAAGGACATAGAAAAAAGAAGAAAAATTTGAAAGGAGAAAAAGTTAATGAAAAATTGTAAAAATGCAATAGAAAATAACCAAGAATAATAAAAGAAAAAAAGATAGAAAATTAAAAAATTCCAAAACTTTATAAAAATTTATAAAACTATAAACAAAGAAAGAAAATAAAAAATAAATATAGAAAAAGAAAAAATACAATAAAAATATAAAAGGGACAAAAATTGAATAAAAATTTCAAAAATGAAATGGAATGACAAAATGAAAAAAAATAGTTTAAAAAATACAAAAAATTGAAAAACATATAAGACCTAACAATATAAAAAGTCAGACAAAAAATTAAAAAAGAGAAAAGTTAGTGCAAAATAAAAAAAGTATGAGAATTTAAAAACGCAAATAAGAAATGAAAGGAAATTTGTGGGGGGAAAAAAAAAGAAAAGCAAGAAAAGAATAAAAATGAAAAGAAAAAAGATTTGGAATAAAAAACAGAAAAATAAAAAATTTTAAAACAATTAAAAATAGAAGAAAGTGCACAAGAAAAGAAGTTTCAGGTTTTAAAATTATGAAAAAGAAATAAAAAAAAGTGTGAACAAAAAGATTTAAGAAAAAGCAAGAAAAAAAATAAAAAATGAAAATACAAAATACATAAAATAAAATTTGAGAAAAAAAAAAGAAATGAAGAGGCAAAAATATGAAAGAAAAGAAAAGGAAAAAAAATTATAGAAAATTTTAAAACAAAGGAAAAAGTTAACAAAGAAAATGAAAGCACATAAAAAAAAAGAAGAAAAATTTGAAAGGAGAAAAAGTTAATGAAAAATTATAAAAATGCAATAGAAAATAACCGAGAATGATAAAAGAAAAGAAGATAGAAAAATAAAAAATTCCAAAACTTTATAAAAATTTATGAAACTATAAACAAAGAAAGAAAATAAAAAATAAAAAGAAAAAAGATAAATAAAGCACAAAAAAAAAAGAAAAAACAAAAATACAACAAAAAATATAAAAAGTAAGAATTTAAAAAAGGAGAAAAATTGAATAAAAACTTCAAAAATGAAATAGAATGACAAAAAGAAAAAAAATAGTTTAAAAATACAAAAAATTGAAAACATATAAGACCTAACAATAACAAAAGTCAGACAAAAAATAAAAAAAGTATGAGAATTTAAAAACGGAAATAAAAAATGAAAGGAAATTTGTGGGAAAAAAATAGAATAGCAAGAAAAAGAATAAAATTGAAAAGACAAAAGATTTGGAATAAAAAACAGAGAAATAAAAAAATTTTAAGACAATGAAAAAATTAAAACAAGCAAAAATGAAAGTACGCGAAAAAAAAACAAGAACAAGGAAAATTGTGAAGGGAAAAAGTTATTAAAAAGTTACAAAGTAGAAAAAAAAATTGAACTTTATAAAAATTTTCTAAAATATAAATAAAAAATAATTAAGAGAAAAAATTAAATGAAATACGAAAGTAAGAAAATGAAAAATCAGCGAATCAAAAAAATATAAAAAGACAAAATGAATAAGAATTTCAAATATAAAATGGAAAAAACTATTAGTTTAGAATGTACAAAGAAAAACAAAAAAAAAAAAATAACAAATAGAGGACAAAGATATAAAACATGAAAAATGAAAAATAAAATAAAAGTTAATAAAAAATATAAATAAAAATAAAAGAAGTTTGAGGTTTTAAAATTATAAAGAAGAAATAAAAAAAAAGTGTGAACAAAAAGATTTAACAAAAAGCAAGAAAAAAAATAAAAAAAGGAAAATACAAAATACATAAAATAAAATTTGAGAAAAAAAAAAGGGAAAAAGAAGAAAAAAATAAAAAGTGAAGAGGCAAAAACATGAAAGAAAAGAAAAAGAAAAAAATTTATAGAAAATTTTAAAACAAAGGAAAACGTGAAAGCACATAAAAAAAGAATAAAAATTTGAAAGGAGAAAAAGTTAATGAAAAATTATAAAAATGCAATAGAAAATAACCGAGAATGATAAAAGAAAAAAAGATAGAAAAATAAAAAATTCCAAAACTTTATAAAAATTTACGAAACTATAAACAAAGAAAGAAAATAAAAAAAGAAAAAAAAATGAAAGCAAACGAAAAAGGATAAATAAAGCACAAAAAAAGAGAAAAAACAAAAATACAACAAAAAATATAAAAAGTAAGAAAATAAAAAAAGACAAAAATTGAATAAAAATTTCAAAAATGAAATGGAATGAGAAAAAGGAAAAAAAATAGTTTAAAAAATACAAAAAATTGAAAAACATATAAGACCTAACAATATAAAAAGTCATACAAAAAATTAAAAAAGAGAAAAGTTAATGCAAAATAAAAAAAGTAAGAGAATTTAAAAACAGAAATAAGAAATGAAAGGAAATTTGTGGGAAAAAAAATAGAATAGCACGAAAAGAATAAAAATGAAAAGACAAAATATTTGGAATAAAAAACAAAAAAATAAAAATTTTAAAACAGGGAAAAAATTAAAGCAAGAAAAATGAAAGTATACGAAAAAAAACAAGAAGAAGGAAAATTGTGAAGGGAAAAAGTTATTAAAAAATTACAAAGCAGAAAAAAAATAAAAAAGATGCAAAAAATAAGAAAAAAGAATTGAACTTTATAAAAATTTTCTAAAATATAAAAAAAAATAAATGAAAAAATAAATTAAGGGAAAAAATTAAAATAAACAAAAAGAAAAAAGTAACAAAGTAAGAAAATTTTAAAACAAAGGAAAAATTGAACAAAAAAAAATGAAAGCACATAAAAAAAAGAAGAAAAATTTGAAAGGAGAAAAAATTAATGAAAAATTATAAAAATGCAATAGAAAATAACCGAGAATGATAAAAGAAAACAAGATAGAAAAATAAAAAATTCCAAAACTTTATAAAAACTTATGAAACTATAAACAAAGAAAGAAAATAAAAAAATAAAAAGAAAAAAATGAAAGCAACAGAAAAAAGATAAATAAAGCACAAAAAAACAAAAATTATAAAAAGTAAGAAAAGAAAAAAGGACAAAATTTGAATATAAATTTTCAAAAATGAAATGGAATGACAAAAAGAAAATAAATAGTTTAAAAAATACAAAAAATTGAAAAACATATAAGACCTAACAATATAAAAAGTCAGACAAAAAATGAAAAAAGAGAAAAGTTAATGCAAAATAAAAAAATTACGAGAATTTAAAAACAAAAATAAGAAATGAAAGGAAATTTGTGGGAAAAAAAATAGAATAGCAAGAAAAGACAAAAAGCTTTGGAATAAAAAACAAAAAAATAAAAAATTTTAAAAGAACGAAAAAATTAAAACAAGAAAAAATGAAAGTAGATGAAAAAAAAAAACAAGAAGAAGGAAAATTGTGAAGGGAAAAAGTTATTAAAAAATTACAAAGTAGAAAAAAATAAAAAAGATTCAAAAAATAAGAAAAAAAAATTGAACTTTATAAAACTTTTCTAAAATATAAATAAAAAATAAATGAAAAAATAAATTAAGGGAAAAAAATTAAATAAAATACGAAAAAAGGAAAAAATAGAAATTAGCGAATCAAAAAAATATAAAAGGACAAAATGAAAGGACATAGAAAAAAGAAGAAAAATCTGAAAGGAGAAAAAGTTAATGAAAAATTGTAAAAATGCAATAGAAAATAACCAAGAATAATAAAAGAAAAAAATATAGAAAATTAAAAAATTCCAAAACTTTATAAAAATTTATAAAACTATAAACAAAGAAAGAAAATAAAAAATAAATATAGAAAAAGAAAAAATACAATAAAAATATAAAAAGGACAAAAATTGAATAAAAATTTCAAAAATGAAATGGAATGACAAAATGAAAAAAAAATAGTTTAAAAAATACAAAAAATTGAAAAACATATAAGACCTAACAATATAAAAAGTCAGACAAAAAATTAAAAAAGAGAAAAGTTAGTGCAAAATAAAAAAAGTATGAGAATTTAAAAACGCAAATAAGAAATGAAAGGAAATTTGTGGGGGGAAAAAAAAAAGAAAAGCAAGAAAAGAATAAAAATGAAAAGAAAAAAGATTTGGAATAAAAAACAGAAAAATAAAAAATTTTAAAACAATTAAAAATAGAAGAAAGTGCACAAGAAAAGAAGTTCCAGGTTTTAAAATTATGAAAAAGAAATAAAAAAAAAGTGTGAACAAAAAGATTTAAGAAAAAGCAAGAAAAAAAATAAAAAATGAAAATACAAAATACATAAAATAAAATTTGAGAAAAAAAAAAGAAATGAAGAGGCAAAAATATGAAAGAAAAGAAAAAGAAAAAAAATTATAGAAAATTTTAAAACAAAGGAAAAAGTTAACAAAGAAAATGAAAGCACATAAAAAAAAAGAAGAAAAATTTGAAAGGAGAAAAAGTTAATGAAAAATTATAAAAATGCAATAGAAAATAACCGAGAATGATAAAAGAAAAGAAGATAGAAAAATAAAAAATTCCAAAACTTTATAAAAATTTATGAAACTATAAACAAAGAAAGAAAATAAAAAATAAAAAGAAAAAAAATAAATAAAGCACAAAAAAAAAAGAAAAAACAAAAATACAACAAAAAATATAAAAAGTAAGAATTTAGAAAAGGAGAAAAATTGAATAAAAACTTCAAAAATGAAATAGAATGACAAAAAGAAAAAAAATAGTTTAAAAATACAAAAAATTGAAAACATATAAGACCTAACAATAACAAAAGTCAGACAAAAAATAAAAAAAGTATGAGAATTTAAAAACGGAAATAAAAAATGAAAGGAAATTTGTGGGAAAAAAATAGAATAGCAAGAAAAAGAATAAAATTGAAAAGACAAAAGATTTGGAATAAAAAACAGAGAAATAAAAAAATTTTAAGACAATGAAAAAATTAAAACAAGCAAAAATGAAAGTACGCGAAAAAAAAACAAGAACAAGGAAAATTGTGAAGGGAAAAAGTTATTAAAAAGTTACAAAGTAGAAAAAAAAATTGAACTTTATAAAAATTTTCTAAAATATAAATAAAAAATAATTAAGAGAAAAAATTAAATGAAATACGAAAGTAAGAAAATGAAAAATCAGCGAATCAAAAAAATATAAAAAGACAAAATGAATAAGAATTTCAAATATAAAATGGAAAAAACTATTAGTTTAGAATGTACAAAGAAAAACAAAAAAAAAATATAACAAATAGAGGACAAAGATATAAAACATGAAAAATGAAAAATAAAATAAAAGTTAATAAAAAATATAAATAAAAATAAAAGAAGTTTGAGGTTTTAAAATTATAAAGAAGAAATAAAAAAAAAGTGTGAACAAAAAGATTTAACAAAAAGCAAGAAAAAAAATAAAAAAGGAAAATACAAAATACATAAAATAAAATTTGAGAAAAAAAAAAGGGAAAAAGAAGAAAAAAATAAAAAGTGAAGAGGCAAAAACATGAAAGAAAAGAAAAAGAAAAAAATTTATAGAAAATTTTAAAACAAAGGAAAACGTGAAAGCACATAAAAAAAGAATAAAAATTTGAAAGGAGAAAAAGTTAATGAAAAATTATAAAAATGCAATAGAAAATAACCGAGAATGATAAAAGAAAAAAAGATAGAAAAATAAAAAATTCCAAAACTTTATAAAAATTTACGAAACTATAAACAAAGAAAGAAAATAAAAAAAGAAAAAAAAATGAAAGCAAACGAAAAAGGATAAATAAAGCACAAAAAAAGAGAAAAAACAAAAATACAACAAAAAATATAAAAAGTAAGAAAATAAAAAAAGACAAAAATTGAATAAAAATTTCAAAAATGAAATGGAATGAGAAAAAGGAAAAAAAATAGTTTAAAAAATACAAAAAATTGAAAAACATATAAGACCTAACAATATAAAAAGTCATACAAAAAATTAAAAAAGAGAAAAGTTAATGCAAAATAAAAAAAGTAAGAGAATTTAAAAACAGAAATAAGAAATGAAAGGAAATTTGTGGGAAAAAAAATAGAATAGCACGAAAAGAATAAAAATGAAAAGACAAAATATTTGGAATAAAAAACAAAAAAATAAAAATTTTAAAACAGGGAAAAAATTAAAGCAAGAAAAATGAAAGTATACGAAAAAAAACAAGAAGAAGGAAAATTGTGAAGGGAAAAAGTTATTAAAAAATTACAAAGCAGAAAAAAAATAAAAAAGATGCAAAAAATAAGAAAAAAGAATTGAACTTTATAAAAATTTTCTAAAATATAAAAAAAAATAAATGAAAAAATAAATTAAGGGAAAAAATTAAAATAAACAAAAAGAAAAAAGTAACAAAGTAAGAAAATTTTAAAACAAAGGAAAAATTGAACAAAAAAAAATGAAAGCACATAAAAAAAAGAAGAAAAATTTGAAAGGAGAAAAAATTAATGAAAAATTATAAAAATGCAATAGAAAATAACCGAGAATGATAAAAGAAAACAAGATAGAAAAATAAAAAATTCCAAAACTTTATAAAAACTTATGAAACTATAAACAAAGAAAGAAAATAAAAAAATAAAAAGAAAAAAATGAAAGCAACAGAAAAAAGATAAATAAAGCACAAAAAAACAAAAATTATAAAAAGTAAGAAAAGAAAAAAGGACAAAATTTGAATATAAATTTTCAAAAATGAAATGGAATGACAAAAAGAAAATAAATAGTTTAAAAAATACAAAAAATTGAAAAACATATAAGACCTAACAATATAAAAAGTCAGACAAAAAATGAAAAAAGAGAAAAGTTAATGCAAAATAAAAAAATTACGAGAATTTAAAAACAAAAATAAGAAATGAAAGGAAATTTGTGGGAAAAAAAATAGAATAGCAAGAAAAGACAAAAAGCTTTGGAATAAAAAACAAAAAAATAAAAAATTTTAAAAGAACGAAAAAATTAAAACAAGAAAAAATGAAAGTAGATGAAAAAAAAAAACAAGAAGAAGGAAAATTGTGAAGGGAAAAAGTTATTAAAAAATTACAAAGTAGAAAAAAATAAAAAAGATTCAAAAAATAAGAAAAAAAAATTGAACTTTATAAAACTTTTCTAAAATATAAATAAAAAATAAATGAAAAAATAAATTAAGGGAAAAAAATTAAATAAAATACGAAAAAAGGAAAAAATAGAAATTAGCGAATCAAAAAAATATAAAAGGACAAAATGAAAGGACATAGAAAAAAGAAGAAAAATCTGAAAGGAGAAAAAGTTAATGAAAAATTGTAAAAATGCAATAGAAAATAACCAAGAATAATAAAAGAAAAAAAGATAGAAAATTAAAAAATTCCAAAACTTTATAAAAATTTATAAAACTATAAACAAAGAAAGAAAATAAAAAATAAATATAGAAAAAGAAAAAATGCAATAAAAATATAAAAAGGACAAAAATTGAATAAAAATTTCAAAAATGAAATGGAATGACAAAATGAAAAAAAAATAGTTTAAAAAATACAAAAAATTGAAAAACATATAAGACCTAACAATATAAAAAGTCAGACAAAAAATTAAAAAAGAGAAAAGTTAGTGCAAAATAAAAAAAGTATGAGAATTTAAAAACGCAAATAAGAAATGAAAGGAAATTTGTGGGGGAAAAAAAAAAAGAAAAGCAAGAAAAGAATAAAAATGAAAAGAAAAAAGATTTGGAATAAAAAACAGAAAAATAAAAAATTTTAAAACAATTAAAAATAGAAGAAAGTGCACAAGAAAAGAAGTTTCAGGTTTTAAAATTATGAAAAAGAAATAAAAAAAAAGTGTGAACAAAAAGATTTAAGAAAAAGCAAGAAAAAAAATAAAAACTGAAAATACAAAATACATAAAATAAAATTTGAGAAAAAAAAAAGAAATGAAGAGGCAAAAATATGAAAGAAAAGAAAAAGAAAAAAAATTATAGAAAATTTTAAAACAAAGGAAAAAGTTAACAAAGAAAATGAAAGCACAGAAAAAAAAAGAAGAAAAATTTGAAAGGAGAAAAAGTTAATGAAAAATTATAAAAATGCAATAGAAAATAACCGAGAATGATAAAAGAAAAGAAGATAGAAAAATAAAAAATTCCAAAACTTTATAAAAATTTATGAAACTATAAACAAAGAAAGAAAATAAAAAATAAAAAGAAAAAAAATAAATAAAGCACAAAAAAAAAAGAAAAAACAAAAATACAACAAAAAATATAAAAAGTAAGAATTTAGAAAAGGAGAAAAATTGAATAAAAACTTCAAAAATGAAATAGAATGACAAAAAGAAAAAAAATAGTTTAAAAATACAAAAAATTGAAAACATATAAGACCTAACAATAACAAAAGTCAGACAAAAAATAAAAAAAGTATGAGAATTTAAAAACGGAAATAAAAAATGAAAGGAAATTTGTGGGAAAAAAATAGAATAGCAAGAAAAAGAATAAAATTGAAAAGACAAAAGATTTGGAATAAAAAACAGAGAAATAAAAAAATTTTAAGACAATGAAAAAATTAAAACAAGCAAAAATGAAAGTACACGAAAAAAAAACAAGAACAAGGAAAATTGTGAAGGGAAAAAGTTATTAAAAAGTTACAAAGTAGAAAAAAAAAATTGAACTTTATAAAAATTTTCTAAAATATAAATAAAAAATAATTAAGAGAAAAAATTAAATGAAATACGAAAGTAAGAAAATGAAAAATCAGCGAATCAAAAAAATATAAAAAGACAAAATGAATAAGAATTTCAAATATAAAATGGAAAAAACTATTAGTTTAGAATGTACAAAGAAAAACAAAAAAAAAAAAATAACAAATAGAGGACAAAGATATAAAACATGAAAAATGAAAAATAAAATAAAAGTTAATAAAAAATATAAATAAAAATAAAAGAAGTTTGAGGTTTTAAAATTATAAAGAAGAAATAAAAAAAAAAGTGTGAACAAAAAGATTTAACAAAAAGCAAGAAAAAAAATAAAAAAGGAAAATACAAAATACATAAAATAAAATTTGAGAAAAAAAAAGGGAAAAAGAAGAAAAAAATAAAAAGTGAAGAGGCAAAAACATGAAAGAAAAGAAAAAGAAAAAAATTTATAGAAAATTTTAAAACAAAGGAAAACGTGAAAGCACATAAAAAAAGAATAAAAATTTGAAAGGAGAAAAAGTTAATGAAAAATTATAAAAATGCAATAGAAAATAACCGAGAATGATAAAAGAAAAAAAGATAGAAAAATAAAAAATTCCAAAACTTTATAAAAATTTACGAAACTATAAACAAAGAAAGAAAATAAAAAAAGAAAAAAAAATGAAAGCAAACGAAAAAGGATAAATAAAGCACAAAAAAAGAGAAAAAACAAAAATACAACAAAAAATATAAAAAGTAAGAAAATAAAAAAAGACAAAAATTGAATAAAAATTTCAAAAATGAAATGGAATGAGAAAAAGGAAAAAAAATAGTTTAAAAAATACAAAAAATTGAAAAACATATAAGACCTAACAATATAAAAAGTCATACAAAAAATTAAAAAAGAGAAAAGTTAATGCAAAATAAAAAAAGTATGAGAATTTAAAAACAAAAATAAGAAATGAAAGGAAATTTGTGGGAAAAAAAATAGAATAGCACGAAAAGAATAAAAATGAAAAGACAAAAAATTTGGAATAAAAAACAAAAAAATAAAAATTTTAAAACAGGGAAAAAATTAAAGCAAGAAAAATGAAAGTATACGAAAAAAAACAAGAAGAAGGAAAATTGTGAAGGGAAAAAGTTATTAAAAAATTACAAAGCAGAAAAAAAATAAAAAAGATGCAAAAAATAAGAAAAAAGAATTGAACTTTATAAAAATTTTCTAAAATATAAAAAAAAATAAATGAAAAAATAAATTAAGGGAAAAAATTAAAATAAACAAAAAGAAAAAAGTAACAAAGTAAGAAAATTTTAAAACAAAGGAAAAATTGAACAAAAAAAAATGAAAGCACATAAAAAAAAGAAGAAAAATTTGAAAGGAGAAAAAATTAATGAAAAATTATAAAAATGCAATAGAAAATAACCGAGAATGATAAAAGAAAACAAGATAGAAAAATAAAAAATTCCAAAACTTTATAAAAACTTATGAAACTATAAACAAAGAAAGAAAATAAAAAAATAAAAAGAAAAAAATGAAAGCAACAGAAAAAAGATAAATAAAGCACAAAAAAACAAAAATTATAAAAAGTAAGAAAAGAAAAAAGGACAAAATTTGAATATAAATTTTCAAAAATGAAATGGAATGACAAAAAGAAAATAAATAGTTTAAAAAATACAAAAAATTGAAAAACATATAAGACCTAACAATATAAAAAGTCAGACAAAAAATGAAAAAAGAGAAAAGTTAATGCAAAATAAAAAAATTACGAGAATTTAAAAACAAAAATAAGAAATGAAAGGAAATTTGTGGGAAAAAAAATAGAATAGCAAGAAAAGACAAAAAGCTTTGGAATAAAAAACAAAAAAATAAAAAATTTTAAAAGAACGAAAAAATTAAAACAAGAAAAAATGAAAGTAGATGAAAAAAAAAAACAAGAAGAAGGAAAATTGTGAAGGGAAAAAGTTATTAAAAAATTACAAAGTAGAAAAAAATAAAAAAGATTCAAAAAATAAGAAAAAAAAATTGAACTTTATAAAACTTTTCTAAAATATAAATAAAAAATAAATGAAAAAATAAATTAAGGGAAAAAAATTAAATAAAATACGAAAAAAGGAAAAAATAGAAATTAGCGAATCAAAAAAATATAAAAGGACAAAATGAAAGGACATAGAAAAAAGAAGAAAAATCTGAAAGGAGAAAAAGTTAATGAAAAATTGTAAAAATGCAATAGAAAATAACCAAGAATAATAAAAGAAAAAAAGATAGAAAATTAAAAAATTCCAAAACTTTATAAAAATTTATAAAACTATAAACAAAGAAAGAAAATAAAAAATAAATATAGAAAAAGAAAAAATGCAATAAAAATATAAAAAGGACAAAAATTGAATAAAAATTTCAAAAATGAAATGGAATGACAAAATGAAAAAAAAATAGTTTAAAAAATACAAAAAATTGAAAAACATATAAGACCTAACAATATAAAAAGTCAGACAAAAAATTAAAAAAGAGAAAAGTTAGTGCAAAATAAAAAAAGTATGAGAATTTAAAAACGCAAATAAGAAATGAAAGGAAATTTGTGGGGGAAAAAAAAAAGAAAAGCAAGAAAAGAATAAAAATGAAAAGAAAAAAGATTTGGAATAAAAAACAGAAAAATAAAAAATTTTAAAACAATTAAAAATAGAAGAAAGTGCACAAGAAAAGAAGTTTCAGGTTTTAAAATTATGAAAAAGAAATAAAAAAAAAGTGTGAACAAAAAGATTTAAGAAAAAGCAAGAAAAAAAATAAAAACTGAAAATACAAAATACATAAAATAAAATTTGAGAAAAAAAAAAGAAATGAAGAGGCAAAAATATGAAAGAAAAGAAAAAGAAAAAAAATTATAGAAAATTTTAAAACAAAGGAAAAAGTTAACAAAGAAAATGAAAGCACAGAAAAAAAAAGAAGAAAAATTTGAAAGGAGAAAAAGTTAATGAAAAATTATAAAAATGCAATAGAAAATAACCGAGAATGATAAAAGAAAAGAAGATAGAAAAATAAAAAATTCCAAAACTTTATAAAAATTTATGAAACTATAAACAAAGAAAGAAAATAAAAAATAAAAAGAAAAAAAATAAATAAAGCACAAAAAAAAAAGAAAAAACAAAAATACAACAAAAAATATAAAAAGTAAGAATTTAGAAAAGGAGAAAAATTGAATAAAAACTTCAAAAATGAAATAGAATGACAAAAAGAAAAAAAATAGTTTAAAAATACAAAAAATTGAAAACATATAAGACCTAACAATAACAAAAGTCAGACAAAAAATAAAAAAAGTATGAGAATTTAAAAACGGAAATAAAAAATGAAAGGAAATTTGTGGGAAAAAAATAGAATAGCAAGAAAAAGAATAAAATTGAAAAGACAAAAGATTTGGAATAAAAAACAGAGAAATAAAAAAATTTTAAGACAATGAAAAAATTAAAACAAGCAAAAATGAAAGTACACGAAAAAAAAACAAGAACAAGGAAAATTGTGAAGGGAAAAAGTTATTAAAAAGTTACAAAGTAGAAAAAAAAAATTGAACTTTATAAAAATTTTCTAAAATATAAATAAAAAATAATTAAGAGAAAAAATTAAATGAAATACGAAAGTAAGAAAATGAAAAATCAGCGAATCAAAAAAATATAAAAAGACAAAATGAATAAGAATTTCAAATATAAAATGGAAAAAACTATTAGTTTAGAATGTACAAAGAAAAACAAAAAAAAAAAATAACAAATAGAGGACAAAGATATAAAACATGAAAAATGAAAAATAAAATAAAAGTTAATAAAAAATATAAATAAAAATAAAAGAAGTTTGAGGTTTTAAAATTATAAAGAAGAAATAAAAAAAAAAGTGTGAACAAAAAGATTTAACAAAAAGCAAGAAAAAAAATAAAAAAGGAAAATACAAAATACATAAAATAAAATTTGAGAAAAAAAAAGGGAAAAAGAAGAAAAAAATAAAAAGTGAAGAGGCAAAAACATGAAAGAAAAGAAAAAGAAAAAAATTTATAGAAAATTTTAAAACAAAGGAAAACGTGAAAGCACATAAAAAAAGAATAAAAATTTGAAAGGAGAAAAAGTTAATGAAAAATTATAAAAATGCAATAGAAAATAACCGAGAATGATAAAAGAAAAAAAGATAGAAAAATAAAAAATTCCAAAACTTTATAAAAATTTACGAAACTATAAACAAAGAAAGAAAATAAAAAAAGAAAAAAAAATGAAAGCAAACGAAAAAGGATAAATAAAGCACAAAAAAAGAGAAAAAACAAAAATACAACAAAAAATATAAAAAGTAAGAAAATAAAAAAAGACAAAAATTGAATAAAAATTTCAAAAATGAAATGGAATGAGAAAAAGGAAAAAAAATAGTTTAAAAAATACAAAAAATTGAAAAACATATAAGACCTAACAATATAAAAAGTCATACAAAAAATTAAAAAAGAGAAAAGTTAATGCAAAATAAAAAAAGTATGAGAATTTAAAAACAGAAATAAGAAATGAAAGGAAATTTGTGGGAAAAAAAATAGAATAGCACGAAAAGAATAAAAATGAAAAGACAAAAAATTTGGAATAAAAAACAAAAAAATAAAAATTTTAAAACAGGGAAAAAATTAAAGCAAGAAAAATGAAAGTATACGAAAAAAAACAAGAAGAAGGAAAATTGTGAAGGGAAAAAGTTATTAAAAAATTACAAAGCAGAAAAAAAATAAAAAAGATGCAAAAAATAAGAAAAAAGAATTGAACTTTATAAAAATTTTCTAAAATATAAAAAAAAATAAATGAAAAAATAAATTAAGGGAAAAAATTAAAATAAACAAAAAGAAAAAAGTAACAAAGTAAGAAAATTTTAAAACAAAGGAAAAATTGAACAAAAAAAAATGAAAGCACATAAAAAAAAGAAGAAAAATTTGAAAGGAGAAAAAATTAATGAAAAATTATAAAAATGCAATAGAAAATAACCGAGAATGATAAAAGAAAACAAGATAGAAAAATAAAAAATTCCAAAACTTTATAAAAACTTATGAAACTATAAACAAAGAAAGAAAATAAAAAAATAAAAAGAAAAAAATGAAAGCAACAGAAAAAAGATAAATAAAGCACAAAAAAACAAAAATTATAAAAAGTAAGAAAAGAAAAAAGGACAAAATTTGAATATAAATTTTCAAAAATGAAATGGAATGACAAAAAGAAAATAAATAGTTTAAAAAATACAAAAAATTGAAAAACATATAAGACCTAACAATATAAAAAGTCAGACAAAAAATGAAAAAAGAGAAAAGTTAATGCAAAATAAAAAAATTACGAGAATTTAAAAACAAAAATAAGAAATGAAAGGAAATTTGTGGGAAAAAAAATAGAATAGCAAGAAAAGACAAAAAGCTTTGGAATAAAAAACAAAAAAATAAAAAATTTTAAAAGAACGAAAAAATTAAAACAAGAAAAAATGAAAGTAGATGAAAAAAAAAAACAAGAAGAAGGAAAATTGTGAAGGGAAAAAGTTATTAAAAAATTACAAAGTAGAAAAAAATAAAAAAGATTCAAAAAATAAGAAAAAAAAATTGAACTTTATAAAACTTTTCTAAAATATAAATAAAAAATAAATGAAAAAATAAATTAAGGGAAAAAAATTAAATAAAATACGAAAAAAGGAAAAAATAGAAATTAGCGAATCAAAAAAATATAAAAGGACAAAATGAAAGGACATAGAAAAAAGAAGAAAAATTTGAAAGGAGAAAAAGTTAATGAAAAATTGTAAAAATGCAATAGAAAATAACCAAGAATAATAAAAGAAAAAAAGATAGAAAATTAAAAAATTCCAAAACTTTATAAAAATTTATAAAACTATAAACAAAGAAAGAAAATAAAAAATAAATATAGAAAAAGAAAAAATACAATAAAAATATAAAAAGGACAAAAATTGAATAAAAATTTCAAAAATGAAATGGAATGACAAAATGAAAAAAAAAATAGTTTAAAAAATACAAAAAATTGAAAAACATATAAGACCTAACAATATAAAAAGTCAGACAAAAAATTAAAAAAGAGAAAAGTTAGTGCAAAATAAAAAAAGTATGAGAATTTAAAAACGCAAATAAGAAATGAAAGGAAATTTGTGGGGGAAAAAAAAAAAGAAAAGCAAGAAAAGAATAAAAATGAAAAGAAAAAAGATTTGGAATAAAAAACAGAAAAATAAAAAATTTTAAAACAATTAAAAATAGAAGAAAGTGCACAAGAAAAGAAGTTTCAGGTTTTAAAATTATGAAAAAGAAATAAAAAAAAAGTGTGAACAAAAAGATTTAAGAAAAAGCAAGAAAAAAAATAAAAAATGAAAATACAAAATACATAAAATAAAATTTGAGAAAAAAAAAAGAAATGAAGAGGCAAAAATATGAAAGAAAAGAAAAAGAAAAAAAATTATAGAAAATTTTAAAACAAAGGAAAAAGTTAACAAAGAAAATGAAAGCACAGAAAAAAAAAAGAAGAAAAATTTGAAAGGAGAAAAAGTTAATGAAAAATTATAAAAATGCAATAGAAAATAACCGAGAATGATAAAAGAAAAGAAGATAGAAAAATAAAAAATTCCAAAACTTTATAAAAATTTATGAAACTATAAACAAAGAAAGAAAATAAAAAATAAAAAGAAAAAAAATAAATAAAGCACAAAAAAAAAAGAAAAAACAAAAATACAACAAAAAATATAAAAAGTAAGAATTTAAAAAAGGAGAAAAATTGAATAAAAACTTCAAAAATGAAATAGAATGACAAAAAGAAAAAAAATAGTTTAAAAATACAAAAAATTGAAAACATATAAGACCTAACAATAACAAAAGTCAGACAAAAAATAAAAAAAGTATGAGAATTTAAAAACGGAAATAAAAAATGAAAGGAAATTTGTGGGAAAAAAATAGAATAGCAAGAAAAAGAATAAAATTGAAAAGACAAAAGATTTGGAATAAAAAACAGAGAAATAAAAAAATTTTAAGACAATGAAAAAATTAAAACAAGCAAAAATGAAAGTACACGAAAAAAAAACAAGAACAAGGAAAATTGTGAAGGGAAAAAGTTATTAAAAAGTTACAAAGTAGAAAAAAAAATTGAACTTTATAAAAATTTTCTAAAATATAAATAAAAAATAATTAAGAGAAAAAATTAAATGAAATACGAAAGTAAGAAAATGAAAAATCAGCGAATCAAAAAAATATAAAAAGACAAAATGAATAAGAATTTCAAATATAAAATGGAAAAAACTATTAGTTTAGAATGTACAAAGAAAAACAAAAAAAAAAAAAATAACAAATAGAGGACAAAGATATAAAACATGAAAAATGAAAAATAAAATAAAAGTTAATAAAAAATATAAATAAAAATAAAAGAAGTTTGAGGTTTTAAAATTATAAAGAAGAAATAAAAAAAAAAGTGTGAACAAAAAGATTTAACAAAAAGCAAGAAAAAAAATAAAAAAGGAAAATACAAAATACATAAAATAAAATTTGAGAAAAAAAAAGGGAAAAAGAAGAAAAAAATAAAAAGTGAAGAGGCAAAAACATGAAAGAAAAGAAAAAGAAAAAAATTTATAGAAAATTTTAAAACAAAGGAAAACGTGAAAGCACATAAAAAAAGAATAAAAATTTGAAAGGAGAAAAAGTTAATGAAAAATTATAAAAATGCAATAGAAAATAACCGAGAATGATAAAAGAAAAAAAGATAGAAAAATAAAAAATTCCAAAACTTTATAAAAATTTACGAAACTATAAACAAAGAAAGAAAATAAAAAAAGAAAAAAAAATGAAAGCAAACGAAAAAGGATAAATAAAGCACAAAAAAAGAGAAAAAACAAAAATACAACAAAAAATATAAAAAGTAAGAAAATAAAAAAAGACAAAAATTGAATAAAAATTTCAAAAATGAAATGGAATGAGAAAAAGGAAAAAAAATAGTTTAAAAAATACAAAAAATTGAAAAACATATAAGACCTAACAATATAAAAAGTCATACAAAAAATTAAAAAAGAGAAAAGTTAATGCAAAATAAAAAAAGTATGAGAATTTAAAAACAGAAATAAGAAATGAAAGGAAATTTGTGGGAAAAAAAATAGAATAGCACGAAAAGAATAAAAATGAAAAGACAAAAAATTTGGAATAAAAAACAAAAAAATAAAAATTTTAAAACAGGGAAAAAATTAAAGCAAGAAAAATGAAAGTATACGAAAAAAAACAAGAAGAAGGAAAATTGTGAAGGGAAAAAGTTATTAAAAAATTACAAAGCAGAAAAAAAATAAAAAAGATGCAAAAAATAAGAAAAAAGAATTGAACTTTATAAAAATTTTCTAAAATATAAAAAAAAATAAATGAAAAAATAAATTAAGGGAAAAAATTAAAATAAACAAAAAGAAAAAAGTAACAAAGTAAGAAAATTTTAAAACAAAGGAAAAATTGAACAAAAAAAAATGAAAGCACATAAAAAAAAGAAGAAAAATTTGAAAGGAGAAAAAATTAATGAAAAATTATAAAAATGCAATAGAAAATAACCGAGAATGATAAAAGAAAACAAGATAGAAAAATAAAAAATTCCAAAACTTTATAAAAACTTATGAAACTATAAACAAAGAAAGAAAATAAAAAAATAAAAAGAAAAAAATGAAAGCAACAGAAAAAAGATAAATAAAGCACAAAAAAACAAAAATTATAAAAAGTAAGAAAAGAAAAAAGGACAAAATTTGAATATAAATTTTCAAAAATGAAATGGAATGACAAAAAGAAAATAAATAGTTTAAAAAATACAAAAAATTGAAAAACATATAAGACCTAACAATATAAAAAGTCAGACAAAAAATGAAAAAAGAGAAAAGTTAATGCAAAATAAAAAAATTACGAGAATTTAAAAACAAAAATAAGAAATGAAAGGAAATTTGTGGGAAAAAAAATAGAATAGCAAGAAAAGACAAAAAGCTTTGGAATAAAAAACAAAAAAATAAAAAATTTTAAAAGAACGAAAAAATTAAAACAAGAAAAAATGAAAGTAGATGAAAAAAAAAAACAAGAAGAAGGAAAATTGTGAAGGGAAAAAGTTATTAAAAAATTACAAAGTAGAAAAAAATAAAAAAGATTCAAAAAATAAGAAAAAAAAATTGAACTTTATAAAACTTTTCTAAAATATAAATAAAAAATAAATGAAAAAATAAATTAAGGGAAAAAAATTAAATAAAATACGAAAAAAGGAAAAAATAGAAATTAGCGAATCAAAAAAATATAAAAGGACAAAATGAAAGGACATAGAAAAAAGAAGAAAAATTTGAAAGGAGAAAAAGTTAATGAAAAATTGTAAAAATGCAATAGAAAATAACCAAGAATAATAAAAGAAAAAAAGATAGAAAATTAAAAAATTCCAAAACTTTATAAAAATTTATAAAACTATAAACAAAGAAAGAAAATAAAAAATAAATATAGAAAAAGAAAAAATACAATAAAAATATAAAAAGGACAAAAATTGAATAAAAATTTCAAAAATGAAATGGAATGACAAAATGAAAAAAAAATAGTTTAAAAAATACAAAAAATTGAAAAACATATAAGACCTAACAATATAAAAAGTCAGACAAAAAATTAAAAAAGAGAAAAGTTAGTGCAAAATAAAAAAAGTATGAGAATTTAAAAACGCAAATAAGAAATGAAAGGAAATTTGTGGGGGAAAAAAAAAAGAAAAGCAAGAAAAGAATAAAAATGAAAAGAAAAAAGATTTGGAATAAAAAACAGAAAAATAAAAAATTTTAAAACAATTAAAAATAGAAGAAAGTGCACAAGAAAAGAAGTTTCAGGTTTTAAAATTATGAAAAAGAAATAAAAAAAAAGTGTGAACAAAAAGATTTAAGAAAAAGCAAGAAAAAAAATAAAAAATGAAAATACAAAATACATAAAATAAAATTTGAGAAAAAAAAAAGAAATGAAGAGGCAAAAATATGAAAGAAAAGAAAAAGAAAAAAAATTATAGAAAATTTTAAAACAAAGGAAAAAGTTAACAAAGAAAATGAAAGCACAGAAAAAAAAAGAAGAAAAATTTGAAAGGAGAAAAAGTTAATGAAAAATTATAAAAATGCAATAGAAAATAACCGAGAATGATAAAAGAAAAGAAGATAGAAAAATAAAAAATTCCAAAACTTTATAAAAATTTATGAAACTATAAACAAAGAAAGAAAATAAAAAATAAAAAGAAAAAAAATAAATAAAGCACAAAAAAAAAAGAAAAAACAAAAATACAACAAAAAATATAAAAAGTAAGAATTTAAAAAAGGAGAAAAATTGAATAAAAACTTCAAAAATGAAATAGAATGACAAAAAGAAAAAAAAATAGTTTAAAAATACAAAAAATTGAAAACATATAAGACCTAACAATAACAAAAGTCAGACAAAAAATAAAAAAAGTATGAGAATTTAAAAACGGAAATAAAAAATGAAAGGAAATTTGTGGGAAAAAAATAGAATAGCAAGAAAAAGAATAAAATTGAAAAGACAAAAGATTTGGAATAAAAAACAGAGAAATAAAAAAATTTTAAGACAATGAAAAAATTAAAACAAGCAAAAATGAAAGTACACGAAAAAAAAACAAGAACAAGGAAAATTGTGAAGGGAAAAAGTTATTAAAAAGTTACAAAGTAGAAAAAAAAAATTGAACTTTATAAAAATTTTCTAAAATATAAATAAAAAATAATTAAGAGAAAAAATTAAATGAAATACGAAAGTAAGAAAATGAAAAATCAGCGAATCAAAAAAATATAAAAAGACAAAATGAATAAAAATTTCAAATATAAAATGGAAAAAACTATTAGTTTAGAATGTACAAAGAAAAACAAAAAAAATATATAACAAATAGAGGACAAAGATATAAAACATGAAAAATGAAAAATAAAATAAAAGTTAATAAAAAATATAAATAAAAATAAAAGAAGTTTGAGGTTTTAAAATTATAAAGAAGAAATAAAAAAAAAGTGTGAACAAAAAGATTTAACAAAAAGCAAGAAAAAAAATAAAAATACAAAATACAAAATACATAAAATAAAATTTGAGAAAAAAAAAGGGAAAAAGAAGAAAAAAATAAAAAGTGAAGAGGCAAAAACATGAAAGAAAAGAAAAAGAAAAAAATTTATAAAAAATTTTAAAACAAAAGGAAAACGTTAAAGCACATAAAAAAAGAATAAAAATTTAAAAGGAGAAAAAGTTAATGAAAAATTATAAAAATGCAATAGAAAATAACTGAGAATGATAAAAGAAAAAAAGATAGAAAAATAAAAAATTCCAAAACTTTATAAAAATTTATGAAACTATAAACAAAGAAATAAAATAAAAAAGAAAAAGAAAAAAAGAAAAAAAAATGAAAGCAAACGAAAAAAAGATAAATAAAGCACAAAAAAAGAGAAAAAACAAAAATACAACAAAAAATATAAAAAGTAAGAAAATAAAAGAAGACAAAAAGTGAATAAAAATTTCAAAAATGAAATGGAATGACAAAAAGGAAAAAAATAGTTTAAAAAATACAAAAAATTGAAAAACATATAAGACCTAACAATATAAAAAGTCATACAAAAAATTAAAAAAGAGAAAAGTTAATGCAAAATAAAAAAAGTATGAGAATTTAAAAACAAAAATAAGAAATGAAAGGAAATTTGTGGGAGAAAAAATAGAATAGCACGAAAAGAATAAAAATGAAAAGATAAAATATTTGGAATAAAAAACAAAAAAATAAAAATTTTAAAACAGCGAAAAAATTAAAGCAAGAAAAATGAAAGTATATGAAAACAAACAAGAAGAAGGAAAATTGTGAGGGGAAAAAGTTATTAAAAAATTACAAAGCAGAAAACAAATAAAAAAGATGCAAAAAATAAGAAAAAAAAATTGAACTTTATAAAAATTTTCTAAAATATAAATAAAAAATAAATGAAAAAATAAATTAAGGGAAAAAATTAAAATAAACAAAAAGAAAAAAGTAACAAAGTAAGAAAATAAAATAAAGTAAGAAAATTTTAAAACAAAGGAAAAAGTGAACAAAAAAAAATGAAAGCACATAAAAAAAAGAAGAAAAATTTGAAAGGAGAAAAAATTAATGAAAAATTATAAAAATGCAATAGAAAATAACCGAGAATCATAAAAGAAAACAAGATAGAAAAATAAAAAATTCCAAAACTTTATAAAAACTTATGAAACTATAAACAAAGAAAGAAAATAAAAAAATAAAAAGAAAAAAATAAAAGCAACAGAAAAAAGATAAATAAAGCACAAAATTACAAAAATACAACAAAAAATTATAAAAAGTAAGAAAAGAAAAAAGGACAAAATTTGAAAATAAAATTTCAAAAATGAAATGGAATGACAAAAAGAAAAAAATAGTTTAAAAAATACAAAAAATTGAAAAACATATAAGACCTAACAATATAAAAAGTCAGACAAAAAATGAAAAAAGAGAAAAGTTAATGCAAAATAAAAAAATTATGAGAATTTAAAAACAGAAATAAGAAATGAAAGGAAATTTGTGGGAAAAAAAATAGAATAGCAAGAAAAGACAAAAGCTTTGGAATAAAAAACAGAAAAATAAAAAATTTTAAAAGAACGAAAAAATTAAAACAAGAAAAAATGAAAGTAGATGAAAAAAAAAACAAGAAGAAGGAAAATTGTGAAAAGAAAAAGTTATTAAAAAATTACAAAGTAGAAAAAAATAAAAAAGATTCAAAAAATAAGAAAAAAAATTGAACTTTATAAAACTTTTCTAAAATATAAATAAAAAATAAATGAAAAAATAAATTAAGGGAAAAAAATTAAATAAAATACAAAAAAAGGAAAAAATAAAAAGGTAACAAAGTAAGAAAATAAAAAATTAGCGAATCAAAAAAATATAAAAAGACAAAATGAAAGCACATAGAAAAGAGAAGAAGAATTTGAAAAGAGAAAAAGTTAATGAAAAGTTATAAAAATGCAATAGAAAATAACCAAGAATAATAAAAGAAAAAAAGATAGAAAAATGAAAATTTCCAAAACTTTATAAAAATTTAGAAAACTATAAACAAAGAAAGAAAATAAAAAATAAATATAGAAAAAGAAAAAATACAATAAAAATATAAAAAGGACAAAAATTGAATAAAAATTTCAAAAATGAAATGGAATGACAAAATGAAAAAAAATAGTTTAAAAAATACAAAAAATTGAAAAACATATAAGACCTAACAATATAAAAAGTCAGACAAAAAATGAAAAAAGAGAAAAGTTAATGCAAAATAAAAAAGTATGAGAATTTAAAAACGCAAATAAGAAATGAAAGGAAATTTGTGGGGAAAAAAAAAAGAAAAGCAAGAAAAGAATAAAAATGAAAAGAAAAAAGATTTGGAATAAAAAACAAAAAAATAAAAAATTTTAAAACAATTAAAAATAGAAGAAAGTGCACAAAAAAAGAGGTTTGAGGTTTTAAAATTGTGAAGAAGAAATAAAAAAAAGTATGAACAAAAAGATTTTAGAAAAAGCAAGAAAAAAAATAAAAAATGAAAATACAAAATACATAAAATAAAATTTAAGAAAAATGAGAAAAGGAAGAAAAAAATAAGAAATGAAGAGGCAAAAATATGAAAGAAAAGAAAAAGAAAAAAATTTATAGAAAATTTTAAAACAAAGGAAAAAGTTAACAAAAAAAATGAAAGCACATAAAAAAAAGAAGAAAAATTTGAAAGGAGAAAAAATTATTGAAAAATTATAAAAATTCAATAGAAAATAACCGAGAATGATAAAAGAAAAGAAGATAGAAAAATAAAAAATTCCAAAACTTTATAAAAATTTATGAAACTATA
This sequence comes from Durio zibethinus, assembly GCF_047325235.1. NCBI lineage: Eukaryota > Viridiplantae > Streptophyta > Magnoliopsida > Malvales > Malvaceae > Durio > Durio zibethinus. The sequence goes on along the minus strand of NW_028322965.1, from coordinate 2,402 downwards.
AACAAAGAAAGAAAATAAAAAAGAAAAAGAAAAAAATGAAAGCAAAAAAAAAAAGATAAATAAAGCATAAAAAAAAAGAAAAAATAAAAATACAACAAAAAATATAAAAAGTAAGAATTTAAAAAAGGACAAAATTTGAATAAAAATTTCAAAAATGAAATAGAATGACAAAAAGAAAAAAAATAGTTTAAAAATACAAAAAATTGAAAACATATAAGAAGTAACAATAACAAAAGTCAGACAAAAAATAAAAAAAGTAGGAGAATTTAAAAACGGAAATAAAAAATGAAAGGAAATTTGTGGGAAAAAAATAGAATAGCAAGAAAAAGAATAAAATTGAAAAGACAAAAGATTTGGAATAAAAAGCAGAGAAATAAAAAATTTTAAAACAATGAAAAAATTAAAACAAGAAAAAATGAAAGTACACGAAAAAAAAAACAAGAACAAGGAAAATTGTGAAGGGAAAAAGTTATTAAAAAATTACAAAGTAGAAAAAAAAGAAAAAAAATTGAAAACGAAAATAAAAAATGAAAGGAAATTTGTGGGAAAAAATAGAATAGCAAGAAAAAGAATAAAATTGAAAAGACAAAAGATTTGGAATAAAAAAATTAAAACAAGAACAAGGAAAATTGTGAAGGGAAAAAGTTATTAAAAAATTACAAAGTAGAAAAAAAAAAGAAAAAAAAATTGAACTTTACAAAAATTTTCTAAAATATAAATAAAAAATAATTAAGAGAAAAAATTAAATGAAATACGAAAGTAAGAAAATGAAAAATCAGCGAATCAAAAAAATATAAAAAGACAAAATGAATAAAAATTTCAAATATAAAATGGAAAAAACTATTAGTTTAGAATGTACAAAGAAAAACAAAAAAAAAATAACAAATAGAGGACAAAGATATAAAACATGAAAAATGAAAAATAAAATAAAAGTTAACAAAAATTATAAATAAAAATAAAAGAAGTTTGAGGTTTTAAAATAATGAAGAAGAAATAAAAAAAAGTGTGAACAAAAAGATTTAAGAAAAAGCAAGAAAAAAAATAAAAAATGAAAATACAAAATACATAAAATAAAATTTGAGAAAAAATGAGAAAAGGAAGAAAAAAATAAGAGGCAAAAATATGAAAGAAAAGAAAAAGAAAAAAATTTATAGAAAATTTTAAAACAAAGGAAAAAGTTAACAAAAAAAATGAAAGCACATAAAAAAAAAAAGAAAAATTTGAAAGGAGAAAAAATTAATGAAAAATTATAAAAATTCAATAGAAAATAACCGAGAATGATAAAAGAAAAGAAGATAGAAAAATAAAAAATTCCAAAACTTTATAAAAATTTATGAAACTATAAACAAAGAAAGAAAATAAAAAATAAAAAGAAAAAAAATGAAAGCAAAAGAAAAAAGATAAATAAAGCTCAAAAAAAAGAAAAAACAAAAATACAACAAAAAATATAAAAAGTAAGAATTTAAAAAAGGACAAAAATTGAATAAAAATTTCAAAAATGAAATAGAATGACAAAAAGAAAAAAAATAGTTTAAAAATACAAAAAATTGAAAACCTATAAGACCTAACAATAACAAAAGTCAGAAAAAAAATAAAAAAAGTATGAGAATTTAAAAACGGAAATAAAAAATGAAAGGAAATTTGTAAGAAAAAATAGAATAGCAAGAAAAAGAATAAAATTGAAAAGACAAAAGATTTGGAATAAAAAACAGAGAAATAAAAAATTTTAAACCAATGAAAAAATTAAAACAAGAAAAAATGAAAGTACACGAAAAAAAAAAAACAAGAACAAGGAAAATTGTGAAGGGAAAAAGTTATTAAAAAATTACAAAGTAGAAAAAAAAAAGAAAAAAAATTGAAAACGGAAATAAAAAATGAAAGGAAATTTGTGGGAAAAAATAGAATAGCAAGAAAAAGAATAAAATTGAAAAGACAAAAGATTTGGAATAAAAAATAGAGAAATAAAAAATTTTAAAACAATGAAAAAATTAAAACAAGAAAAAATGAAAGTGCACGAAAAAAAAAACAAGAACAAAGAAAATTGTGATGGGAAAAAGTTATTAAAAAATTACAAAGTAGAAAAAAAAAAAGAAAAAACATTGAACTTTATAAAAATTTTCTAAAATATAAATAAAAAATAATTAAGAGAAAAAATTAAATGAAATACGAAAGTAAGAAAATGAAAAATCAGCGAATCAAAAAAATATAAAAAGACAAAATGAATAAAAATTTCAAATATAAAATGGAAAAAACTATTAGTTTAGAATGTACAAAGAAAAACAAAAAAAAATTATAACAAATAGAGGACAAAGATATAAAACATGAAAAATGAAAAATAAAATAAAAGTTAATAAAAAATATAAATAAAAATAAAAGAAGTTTGAGGTTTTAAAATTATAAAA